>NC_142929.1:115697353-115722353 GCF_046866305.1 Octopus bimaculoides
TGGTTTTAGCCCCGTGATAATCGCTGGATCTACTCAGATGAATAGCCAGAGCATATATACTTTTTTATTTGAATCAACAGAAAATTACAAAAATGACTCAAAGGCCGTGAATATCGTACAAAG
This sequence comes from Octopus bimaculoides, assembly GCF_046866305.1. Taxonomy (NCBI): domain Eukaryota; kingdom Metazoa; phylum Mollusca; class Cephalopoda; order Octopoda; family Octopodidae; genus Octopus; species Octopus bimaculoides. The sequence continues at coordinate 115,697,477 of NC_142929.1, forward strand.
ACACTTATCAATAAGTGTGTGTATGTGTGCGAGAGAGAGATACAGAGAGAGGGGGAGAGAGAGTGAGTGAGTTAGGGAGTGAGTGAGTGAATGAGTGAGTGAGCGAATGAGTGAGTGGGCGAGTGAGTGAGTGTGTGTGTGAGTGAGTGTATCATTCTTTATATATCTAAACTATCCGTCCCATTAAAACTTATTGTATCCCAACCGTGACCATACCGTTTATGATTGATACAATCCTATTTGCGTTTCTGTAACCCAATGTTTCATACTTTTCTAAGACAGTGAAGGTATTTTCCTACAACTTCTAGCTAGTCGTGTGGTGCGTTGTGTTTCTTCAATTATATTTCTTGTTGCTATATTGTAATCGTTGTTGTCGTTTTTGTGTAGCCCGAAGTCAACTCAAATCTGACAAACCTATAATAAAAGATATTCCAACCATGACCAGCCTGTCTTTTTAGCAGTATATAGAACATTTTTCAATGTGTTTTTCCCTTTTCTTATGATAGTGAGAGTAATGAGCGGGATTCGACCGATATGTCTAGCAATCGGAGAGCTCCATGTGGAAGCCATCTTCTTTCTCTCCTCCTATGCAGTTGTGTCGAGGGTATTCGATGTACCACACGTTACTCCAGTTTTCTACCTACTCTATTATCTCTATCACCAATCATCACTCTATGAATAAGATATAAATAAGTATTGATTCTTGTCACTATTTAAATACTTTCACGGTATGGGCTCCAACAATATGAATACACCGAATATCGTTTTACGTCATTGATGCTTTGTCTTTGATTTTTAGCATTCATTTCCTTTGATGCATCGGACTGACACTGCAAACATAAACCAGGGACAAAATTGTTTTCATTATTAATAATCTTACTACTTAATCTCATTGTCTTAATTGTGTAATTCTGATATGTTAGATGTGTTTTGTAACTTGTTTACAAACTGTTTCTTGTTCATATTTACACAGCTATCAGTTCCTTTTAAAATTTATTCTGATGAGCTACACCATGACACGGATGAAAACACTTAATCAGCCATAAATATGGTGAGATTATTTTCATTGTTAAAAGTTAAATTTAGTAACACTTGTGCTTAAATATTTTATTTTTGCCTTACTGTTTAGTCTCTCTTTCATTTTTTCTTTGTTTCTGTAAAGCTATTTATCAAATGATAATTAACAAATATACCATTTCATTAGGAACAGCTTTCAAAAATACATGTATAAGAAAAGCTAATGAGTGAGCGTCAACATGGTCACACAACCTACTAGAAATAGCGACTAAATCTCTTTGAACCATACCTTATTGTCTTAAATAAAGAAAGGTGCATCTATTAATGTAGTCCCCGGTATGCAAACAAAAATAATAATATGGCGCCGGCTAGAAAGCATTTTATAATTGGGTTGGCCTGGACTTGAACTATCACAAAATATACAAGTACAAAAAAAGATCCCAGAATGAACCATTAGAACTCACTATTCCTCAAGACACATGAACTTCATATTACTTAACATTTTATTAACTATTTTATGTTGACATCAGTTTAAATTTTATAATAGTGTTAATTGCATGTGAAGTGCTTACCATTCGCATTTATACATTTCATAGAGCGAGATTATTTCATCAAGGAACGTAAAAAATAAAGAAATAAACTGCTGAATGAAGGAAGGAAGTGAGGAAGAAGGAAGGATGAAAGGATGAAAGGAAGAAAGAAAAGGGGGAAGGAAAGGGTGAATAAATTGAGCAATGAATGACCGTTGGCATGAATGAATGAGTGAATGAATGAATGAAACATTATCATTATGTATATATATATATACGCTTATATGCTTAAAATGAGAAAGACTGGACAGTGAGATTGATGTCAATGGATTATAGTCCAAAGAAGGCAGAGGACAAGCAGTGGACAGCATAAGGACAAAATATATTGTGTTCGGTTACGCCTCTTTACATTCTAAATTCAAATTCCTCTGCGACTGGTGTTGCCATCCATAAAAATAAATACTAAAAATATACTAGGAATCAATTGAATCGACTAATTCCCTTTCCTATAAATGCATGGCTTTATGCCAATATTACAATTTTATAGATTATAGTTCAAAGAACGAAGAATGGTAGCTTTGAAGTCAATAGAACAGAGATCACAGAATTACAAATGCTCATCATGTCATTTTAAGATATTGACATTCTGTCCTCTCACCCTTCTAATATTTGATTTCTAGTCAGTTAATGAAGGGCTTTCAGTCCTACGATTCATACTAAGATTATATCGTCCGTACTGTTAGTAGCTTTTGTAACCAAGCAACCGGCACTTTGTTCCCTTGGCTATTGCGAATCCTATAGTGAAGTATATAGTGTAATGAATAATTTGTAAGATATAATTTAGCCTAGCAGCCATAACATCCTAGTTTCAGTTAGCAATATCAAAACAGAATCGCTATGCGTACCACATTTGCTACATTACACTTCCACCTCGCCCTGCAGCAGATAAACTTGCTGAAAATGCAGGACTTCATAATGGTTGACGATATTTCATGCAAACCAAAACTGCATCCCAAAGGCCAAGCTTTGTCTTCACAGCTAAAGTATTTTTCCGATTTGAACAAATGATTGCAGCCTCTTTCTGGAAATTAGTGCGAACTGCATTAGATTGAAACCTACCTATATGGGGCGATGCATCTGCTACACATAAACAAGACTAACTGTAATGAAAGCTATCCATTTAATTTGAAACGTAGAGCTTTTTGTTTCAATCATTAGGACCAAAGCCTCAGTTCTCTTTCTAACAAAGTTTTACCAGCTCATATTAACCTGTAGATGTCTAGGCTTGGCTAGATGGGTCCCACCAGTTTAGGAAGACTTTCAAAGGTGATGGCGCTTCCGCTCCTTCTGTGATTAATTTCTCTCTGTCTCTTCTACCATTATTAACAGCTTCTATCTAGTTATGCTGTGCTTTTGCTCTGCCCATAGCCACTTGAAGCACGCATTTCCCTTCCCTTTGTCATCACTATCAAGTCTCCTGCTAAATTTTCTTCTGCAGCTGAAGTACAATATTGCTGTACTCCACTAACTCAGACTGTATGATGTAAAGGTATTCTTAATCATATTTGCAATAATCTTTGAATTTCTTGCTTTTATAAATCTCTTATTAACAATCTATTATTCATTATTCTTATTCATAGTTTTCTAAAATAGGATATTAGCCTCTACTCCTCTCGGCTAACAAGCCGTATTCCTTCGTCATTGAAGATTATTCGATTTACTAGTTTCTATGCCTCAGTACTTCACATGCTTCAATAGATCTCGCACTAAACAAGCCCTCATAATAATTTTAACCGAGTTGTGATTCCTTTTGCAACTGCTTCCTTGCAGACATCGATCTATGAAAACTTCAAAAGATCAATTGAAATGTCAACGCTAATGTTTTCCTTAGGCAGGTAAGGCAGATGCACGTACTGATCGCAGAGAAGGGCTGTCTGGCTAATAGATTTTACAAACTACTAAACTTGATATATCATTAATACATGTAGTAAAGCGGGAGATAACATATACTGTACAAGAAATCTTAATTCATAACATTTTATAGCCTTACATATGAGAACAGTCATTATCGAAATGATAAATATTTTCAAAAATTGTAGTAAAGATAATTAGGGTTCAAACTGAGTCTATTTAAATAACCTATTGTTAGTTTGATTTTTAGCAGTACAATAACAATTCCGAACATGTTTCAGTATTCTTTGACCTTAACAGGAAGGGTTTTCTCCGTTGTCTTTCTTAATTAAAGTCAGTCGTTAGGATAATTATGTTTTCGTCGCTAGTGTAGCCAGTATCACCAAATCTGAGAATAGCCAGGGATAATATAAGATTTTAATGTATGCAATTAGAGTGGCGTGATAACTCAGATAAAATGACTGGAAATAAATAATCAAAGTAAGTATCTCTGGTGCATCAAATACAAATAATAAAATGTATGCTAACATGATGTAGCTAACAAACAAATTCTAATGAAAATTAGTCATTACTATATGTTCTATGCGGTGCCACCATCACCACTACTCTAACCATTCTTTAAAGTCATCACATCACTCAGTGTTTATTCCCTAAACTTTTTTTTGTCATCTTAAGTCTAGTAGTACCAGTAAGACAATACTTCTATGCCTCACAAAGGAGATCTAATAAGGCGGAAGCGTGTCTATAATTGTGATCGTATTTCAAAAGGTCAAGCCAACTTCGTACACTTTTGTGCGTGTGTGTGTGTGTGTGTGCTGTAATCGTATTTCATTAAAACTTCTTAGCACACTACATTAAGTATGGTAGCTCCTACTTTATGCATTATATATAACCAACGTTGCTGGGTATTTTTGAAAGTCATTCTACCAGTATAAGGTACAAGTAACATGTATATAATAGTATATATTCTTTAACCAAGTGGTAGTTAAAACATCAGGCCATTGTTGGAAAGTTTCACTTTAATTAGATCTTGTATAGACGATGTACAACAGCAATGGGTACTCTGGACAAAGACAAGAGCTTCTAGATAATTTACCGATCCGTGATAAGCTACATGTAGACGATCTTATCATGTAACGGCCTCGAATTCATAAAGATCATAAGACTTTTGCATTTTTCATTACACGTACCAAATCTATGTAAAATATCTGTGTGCACACATGTATGTGTATGAGTATGTGTAATGTTAACTTGTTGCTTTGTTTTTAGTACATTCTTAACCATCCGATCCAGCTATCATTCTTGAAGATTATGAAAAATGTTAAAACTAAATTAGATTAAAATAAATCAATTCTTGGCTTTCCGTTTGCTTGCTAAAAGTTAAATTATATTTGAAGACATTTACGTTTGTAGGATGGGAGATTAAACAAACACTGCTTCTATTCTAAACGCTTACATTTCTTTAGATCGAAAATTATCATTGGGTAAACTTGAATGGGTGTGTGTTAAATATCGCAGTTTCTTCAGAAGAGAAGCTTTCACTGACAATTTTATTCAGCTGACAAAGAACTCGTAGAATCTGGTGAATGTAATTGGATTAAAACGTGAAGATTAGTTATCCATAAAAATATATTACTTAGAGGAAAGTATAGAAACCTTATATCGAGTATGAAACAGCTAAATATGTAGACATTATAGAAACTGTATCTGTTAATTGAAAACAAATAACTCGACACTTTCTAAACATGGTATTCGAGAAAAGGATTTTCCCTCTCAGCTAGAATTTGAAGCTGATAAACTCCTTCGATTTCCTGATAGACAAATTCCAATATTCGCCAACTATCTATATTCAGACAATAACTATTGCGTTTCTCCTTGCAGGATTCACTAATATATATTAGTTGTACACCCACGGAAATGGTTGGCAGAACAAGTAAATCATTGAACAAAATTTAGTTTAAGTCTCTTTAGTTGTAAAATCAACATCGCTTTTCATCCATCCTGGTTAGTTAATGTGAAGTACCAATACTCCTTTACAATACAAACATAATGGTAACACAATAAGAGAAGACCGACAAGCTATTAGTTACAAGCTATAACTTGTTGAATATGCTAAGCAACCTAGCAACCGGGCGGCTGCACGGTAGTATGGGCTTACATCAACTAAAATAAGATATTATTTATGAATGGTAAATCCAGGAAGGATATTAAAGAAAACGGGACTGTAGAAAGAAGAAACATGAATTTTGTCTTAAAGGAACAATATCTCCACAACAAGTAGAAGCTATAGAATAATAGATGCACAAAGAACAAAGTGCGACCTGTTCAGTTTCAATAAAGATCATATGAGAAGCAAGGAGATTGGTAGAAAAGGGGAATATACAACCAGATGAGTTTGTTGGATGTTCATGTTTGTCGATCATTTCATGAAGAAGGATGACGCAATCATGAATGTAAAGACTAGGTTTACACAGAAGATGGCTAATGAGTACGAGGAAAAATTTCAGGGGATTCATAAATACAAGATTAATGCTATAAAGGGAATAAATTGTGAACTAGCTCAAATAATAGTCAATACGGAGGAGGTTTTGTTAATATTTGATATGCTGTTGAAACAATAAGGTACAAAGATGGTGACTCTAAGAATATGGGTATGAAAACTTGACAATATTGATATTTTGGCGTGCAGAGGGCACAAACTTTCTGCTTTTGCTAATTTTTAAATAATAAAAAAAGAAATATCCGATTAGATAATCCTCTCCTTTTTAGTATTTTTCTTGTTCACGTCTATTGCATGTTCTTGATAGATGAAGAGAAATATTTTATAATGTGCTCATAAATCTATAAATTCCGTTTTTATTTCAAAGCTATATCTTGCTAATTATAGAATGCACCTTATAAGCCGGATAAAACGATAATCAACATTTTTATAATTGCATTTAGGTTCGTTAAGATATGGTCTATTGATCGAGCACATGAATAATAATTTCTTTTTCTAGTGTTAAAAATATGTTGCAAAACCTGAGACAATGAGAAAGCTTTTACATAGTCGCTTGAAATGCTAGTAATAGCCAAATCCTTTAAATTTCACACTACCGTCTTTTTAAAAAAGACCAAACTGGATGAAGTAGTCCAGAGTACACTTTGACTGAAAAAATGACGAGACGGTTGATCCTTTCGATGAAACTTAGAATGAGGAAATATCATATACTGTTTTTAAGTTTAAGCTTATCCTAACAGACGGTATTTAATTTATATCTGATTGCTGATATATTATGTATTTAAAGACGAATAAAGCATTCATGTCTATAACAATACCGTTGCAAATATATATAAACTGGTATGGAATGTAATTAACACTTACTCGTTTATTCTGTATATATTGATGAAGCATATGAAATTTGTGCGGATATATTCGAAGACATTGGTTGAACAATTTAAACTAAAATCCATATGAATTCATTGAGCGTGATATTGGTTGCGTGTTAAATTGGTTTGTTTTTGCCAACTTATCAAACTATCGAAGTGGATATATCGAAGCGAATATATTTGTGATTGCTCGTTTTCTTTTGTATTTTACTATGAATATAAGACCATCTGAAAATGGATGCATTCCTGAACCAATGAGAGAATGCTAGAACAATTCTGAGACTTAATTTTGACATAAGTGAATAGTCATGCATACAAAGCAATAGAACTCGTTCGACTTCATGACAATGAAATGCAAATGAAGTATACATTGGAAGTAGTAAGTTCAATAAAGTTTAGCAATATTTAGGTCTCATATAGCTATAAATCGAGCAAACCAGTGACTGGCTGACCAATCCGCTTCACTCATCTGTCATTAGAAATGAAATTTCACGGCGAGATAATATTTTTTTAAATAACATACCTTCTGAATGCATATGTATATGCAAGTGTATATCTGTATACATACATACATACATACATACATATTAATGCACACATACACACACACACACACACATAAATACATATATAGTGAGAGTGATGTAATACTAATAGACACAATTATGTGTGTGTGAGCGCGAACAGTTTCTATTACGTACTTATAACAACTATAACTTACAAGAAATAGCAGACCATACAAGGTAAGTTTCTGACGAAATGTGTCAGCGATTCGGCTGCGCCTTTGCTGTTTTCTCTTACAATTAATTGAAAAGTTGCAAATTCTCATTCATTTTACCTATATTAACTAAAATTCCACCTATTGACTTTAATGATCATGAAACGATTCATCATGTTTACTTCATAGATTAGAAACGATTTAAATCATATATATCAATGTTAAATATCTCTACAGAATTACAGCATAGATCCTCTATAAATATACGAGTATGCCAAATATATATATAAGCTGTACGCTAGTAAAGTCTACAATATAAGTCCATAATTACATACTGTATTTTATTCTGATACAGTAAAATTAACAATCCAAAAGATATCACATTAGTTAGTATATTAAGAGTAACAGAGATATTGTTACACGCGGTTAAACAGCATTACCTGGTTCTTCACAGGAATCCCTCTGAAACAAACATTTGGGCCAGTTTTTTTTTTAATCTGAAGATAACTCGTTATCTTGATATATTGCTTTGATATCTTGATATACTTTTCTGTGTAAAATTGGAGATGGTTTTCAAACAAAAGCCCTTCATTATATATGACGGGAACGGCCTGACTCCATGAGTTACACTTCGGTAGCCTGCCCTATTTACAAGCAAGACCATCAGCCAGCTCTGTCTTGCAGATGGGTTACGCACATTATTCGAAGTGGTGATTATCAGCAATACATGTATTTTTTGTGAGATGGTTTCTCTTTCTATTTCTTTTTACTTCCTTTTCTCCGCCATCCTTGAAGGTTCTGGAAACGTTGCATAAAGAAATAATCAAGTCAATTATCAAATTTTCAGCGAGAAAAATTGGTTTCGGCACTGGAGACCATTTAGACAAACATTAATCGACTTACATGAGAGTGACAAAAAAATCAATATTTATTTATTTTGCATTATCGCAGCATCCTTACATTATCCCACTTACCTCTGTGACTTATCTTCATCTCAAAATAACATAAAATGTGCTTTGTGTTATCGGGGTTAGAGAATCCTGTTTTATATGACTCATGAATCTATGGTTTGTATATCTATATTGTTACCCTAGAAATTAAAGGAAAGACCACGTCGATTATATGCCTATTTTCCATAGAGTGTGTTGTTATGGTAACATAACAACACTCAGCATTAACACGTGTCGTTTTGTTTGTATTTTTACCAGATTACTGATTTATTTATATATTATTCTTAACAAATCAAATATCGCACTAAATCGTCTAAAAACGTTAAGAATTTTGAAAACGTTATCTGCTGTACGTCAGTATACACTTTGAGCATCTTTTATTTTTTTTACAGAGTCAATATATCTGAGTCATAAATAAATAAAAAAAAACATGAGTAAATAAAAACAACATTTTGGTCCGCATACAATGCGATGTTGGTTAGACAAAATGCGATCAAAATTAATTGTGCACTCATTTAACAGTACATTTTGATATGTACCTGTCATGTCTATGCAAACGTATTTGAGTTTGTCGTTGATAAAAGCAAACTATCCACAACTGGACCTTTGCAATTTCAAGTTCCTTTAGACTCTACTCAGACTTAGTATACGAGTCATGTACTTTCTTATTTAGATCTTCACACATTTATAACATTTATAAACACTTAGTCCCACTCATCTCTAAACATTCTAGAAGTATTATCATTTGATTTAAAGAGCTTCATTGATACAAAATGTGCTAAAAACTGTTTGCTTTGGAGATCTTGGCCTTCAGTGCCAGTCAAGCTTGATGTTGTGATTTGGCAAGAGATTTGTAGTTGACTTTTGATTAGAAACAGATTCAATAATGCGTAGCAATGTTAAATATTTGTACGTAAAATGCATCACAACATTAACTGTTCAACTTCTTCATTTATCCTTTATCCAGATCAGGAGTCTCATCACAAGCTGATGAGACATACTACTGGTACCATTTAAACCAGTACTACCTGATTTAAGGTCGGATGGTTGGTGACTAAACCGGATCCCCCATTTGAGCAGCGTGCTACTCTTGTAAGGGACACCCAGCAGGAGTGAAAACAGTGAAAACAAGACCTGTCTAAGGGTGGATGACCTCTCTGTAGGCCATTGGTCATCCAGTTAGAGAAGGCATGGCAAACCAACGCAATATCCTTATTACGAAAATACTATGAGAATGTCAGAACGAAGTAACGCTGTGGCTTCATCTGATGGCGAAACTCTCGCTTAACAGGGGAGATTTTCGTTGCAGTGTCATCAACGCTCTGCAAAAGCATACGATACATGTCGACCACGACATTTATTCTAACTGTAATCATAACCAAATGAATACTAATGAATGATATATTATTTACATGTGCAACGTATGCGTGTGTGCATGCGTACGTGTGTGAGAGTAGGTGTATGTGTGTGTGTGAGTATGTGTGAATGTGTATGTGCGTTGAATGAAAATTTCATGTAATAATTTTAACAACTCCAATAACACCAGAAAAATGTTTAATTTCTGTCCGACGCAGGACTCCGCCCAAAATGTTAAACTTTTCTTCTTCACATTCTACTTACTAAATTTCTTTTTAAATAGCTATTATTTCTTAAGAAAGACCACCACTAATTTCCTCAAGCTCTAGTGTTTCACTGAATGAATTGATTGAATTAAAACTAGAACAACTTTTGATATATTGAGATAGTTTTGGTCTTAATATTCTCTTTTAACGAGAGTTAGCAAAGGTTATCAGTGGGTAGTGAACGCTTGTAAAGGTTAGTTTAATCTCAAACCGGCTGTACAAAATACCTTTCAATTATTAGTTATCTTCCTTTGCGTTTCAAGTTCAAATGCCGATGGAGTCGACTTCGTTTTCATCTCCCAGTGGTCAATAAAAAAAGTACTTTTCATTACTAAGATTGCTATAATTCGCACGAAAATGTGAATTCTTGATGCTTCAGTTTAAATTCGATATTATCGATTATACCCTCCATCCATTTCTGACCTTCCGCCAGTTTTCCAAATCAAAAAATTACCGTATCTGACAAAATATGATAGATTCTTTTATTTCTTACACACACACACACACACACACACACACTCCCCCTCTCTCTCTCTCTCTCCCTCTCTCTACAGTATTTGAAATAGTGCCAGCTCCAAATATTGTTTCACTAATCAATAGGTAATTTAATATAATAATTAGTATATCCAAAAGAAGATATGCTCTTAGTTATACATCTAAGTAGGTTTCAAGAGTTTCAGCTATTTAGAATTCTTTGTGATATAATTGTTCACAAAATATAAGGTAGTTGTTTCACTGAGATACAAACGTAATCTTCCGGCAAAGCCAACCATACCTCAGTGATTTGTAAGGCCCAATCTTTACATTATAGATACAATCCATCCGATGGGTTTCCATAGATTCCTTACACCTAAGTTCACATATAAATCTCAGGCAAATTTGAGGCCATATTAAAAGATACATACCCATCTTACCTTGTAGTAAAGATCCCTTATAGTAAGTTCCCTTGCTGTAAGAAGCCTTGTAGTAAGATCACAACTAAGAACTCATAATTGCGAAGTTCCCTTATTATCATTCTTCCATACTACATCAACTATTCGTCGCTAAGAAGTTAGAATCATATCCAAACATGCTCTGAATTGTCTCCAGCACCATATCCAACCGAAAAAGAAGCACGGAGTAGATAAAACAGGAGACAACAGATGAAGGGAATGTTTTTTATGTTCCATGTCTCGTTTCTCTGTTTGTTTATTTCGTTACTCGAAAAAAAGTTCGTTTTCTATGTTTCTGTTTTTTATATTCTCGTTTCTCATTCTGTCTACGATTTTTTGATGTCCTGTACCAATATATGCATGTGTATATACATATATATGTTGGTATGTACATATGTGTATGTACATACGTATATATTTATATATTATTTATATTATTATATGATCGAACGCCATGCATGCTTTTCCAAGTAAGTTTTATATATATATATATATATATATATATATACTCACATATATGTGAGTATATATGTCTGTGTGTGCGTGCGCGTGTGTAGATAGATAGATAGATAGATAGATAGATAGATAGATAGATAGATAGATAGATAGATAGATAGATAGATAGATCCCACAAAGAAAACTGCTGGTAACGATACACTTTTCCTATCCATTGCGGAAAACCAATTTAATCCCTTTTTGAACTATTAAAAGTTCAACTTTGGCTTTGTTTGTTATTGTGGAATTATTCTCCATATTTGTTCCTCAATTTCTTAATTTTTGTCCATAATTGTTTTTACGTATTGTTCTTTATGTATGTCTATCTTGACACTATGCTTGACTCAACGTTTTGCTTTTAATATTTTATCGATGAATCGGTGTTTATTTTTATCTTTTTTTTTTATCTTTTTTTTGCTCTTGGTCTACTAAATATAAAGAAAGAGTTTTGTTCAATATGAGTGTATGTCGAAAATCTCAATCCTATAGATTATATTATATTGCGCTTTCACCTTTGTTGAAATCGTGCCTTTATTTTTTATAGTCATTCTTCTTCTTTTTGTTTTTTGTCATGTGTGTTTATTTTCCCTTTACTTCACAAATATATCTAAAATGTTCCCTTTTCTTTTTCTTTTTTCTTTTTTTGGTATTTGTTTTTATTTCACTTGTCTTTTCACTTCCTGTAGTTTTCTCTTTCATTAAGTTTTCAGCAGCTGTATGCCAACTTTATTGTCATTTTCTTTCTTTTTTTCTTCCTTTCTTTTTTTATTTACTCATCCTGTTTTCATTTTCTGTTTACTCAGTGAACTGGAAGAAGCTTGTGTCACAAAATCTTAAAAGAATCATGCAAAAGTACACAGATCTCTTTTTTTTTTTAACAAGAACCATTCATAGCTTGCCAGCCATCATAGAAAAATAGAACATTGGTTACGAGCCAATGAGGAAACCACAATGTGGTTCCTCGTACTGCTAGAAATAACACCCCCATCTCACTTAAATAGCATTCTGCCGTCTTAACGGACGAGCGACACAATGTCGTCATAGCTGTACAAATAAAAGATGAGGGGGTCACAGATCGAATTACTTTGACCAAAAGTTTGTTTAATCGAAACTGGACAAGAAAATATTAAGTCATACTGCAGTAAGATAAGCTGTTGGTGTTGAAAAGTGAATATTCAATTAAGCATTCTTCTTTTGAAAAACTTATCCATTTTTTAAAAATCCCACTTAATTTTATACTGAAAATATTTTAAATTTTTCGATGTGATAGGATCTGTTAACTTAGAGGTAAAATATTTTACAACCCAAATATGTGACCACTAATCAACTATTAAGATTCTTAACATATTTGTAATGGTTTAATTGCCTTCGTTTCTCTTTTTTTTTTCTTCCCCTCTTCCATCTATTTCTCACTCTTTCTTCTTCTTCGTCTTATTATTATTATTATTATTATTATTATTATTATCATTATTATTATTATTATTATTATTATTATTATTATTATTATTATTATTTGTAGTAGTAGTAGTAGTAGTAGTAGTAGTAGTAGTAGTAGTAGTAGTAGGCAGAATTGTTAGCAGGCTGGACGAAATGCTTAGCGGTATTTCGCCCATCACTACGTTCTGAGTTCAGATTCCGCTGAGGTCGACATTCCTTTTATCCTGTCGGGGTCGATAAATTACACTGGGGTTGATGTAATTGACTAGTCCCCTCCCAACAAATTTCAAGCCTTGTACCTTTAGTACAAAGGCGAAGATATTGTTTTCAGTCGTGTTTGTTTGTTTGTTTATCCGTAGATAAGATATCTCGAGAACCGCTAGATGGATTTGGATGAAACTTTTAGTGATGTTTGGCTTCGTGACTGGCACGAACTGATTAGATTTTAGGATCAATCCGGTACCAGACAAGGATTCTTGATAATTTTTTTTAATATTTACTTCAAAAAATTACGATCTTATGTTGACTTTTAAGTTTTTCTCAATTATCTCCCTTTAGGCTGTTTCCAAAGTTATTTTCGTTTCTCTATTATTAATTTTACTCGCGTCTCTATCTTTGTAGAAACTGATGGTTAAAAAAATCAAACTACATAAACAAAGTGCAGCAAAACCATTCAGAAAATAAATAACACTAACATATTTTTATAATATATCTATTATATATTATACATATATATTAACAATATATAACAATATGCATGGTGTGCGCGGTACCTAGTAGTGCTATTTATTTTCTGTATACTATATATACTTGTAAGTCTTGGAGTTTTTGTTATGTATTTATCTGGATGTTTTTTTTTAATCATTCCTAATGCGTCTACTATAATAATCTGCGTGTATTGGCATATCCCAATGTATTATTGCTTTTTCATTTTCTGAGACTTACATATATACATACATTTATACATCGATCTAAAACAACAGGAGTAATAAAGGAAGGCTGGAATTTATGAGAAGAGAAAACCAAAAAGCACATGCTCTTCATTTAGAAATTGCTGAGTAGAACTTACTATTATCTTCGCCTTTGAAAATAATTTTGAATGATGAATTTGTTAACCTTGGCTAACTCGTGATCAGAGATGCATATATCGTCAGCCACTAAGGGACATCCTCAACTGGTTAAGCTCAAATAACTGACATGCAAATCTGTGGTATTGAGCAAAATATTTACTGTAGCCCATCTTTTATACCATGACAAAACAATATACATGATAACACTTCCAATCAGTTAAGATCAGAAGCCATGAGAGCCACTGCCTGGTACTGCATCAGTGCATTTATTATTATTATTATTATTATTATTATTATTATTATTATTATTCAGTGGTATTTTTTTATCACGTGCTTTCACTGCACTACCGACCGCAGCTCTGTGTGCCTTGGGTGTGTGCTCCGGTTAGTTGTGGCGCTTTATTTTCACTTTATTGAAATTGTTTTACGTAGGGTGTGCGCGGTACCTAGTAGTGCTATTTATTTTCTCTATACTATATATACTTGTAAGTCTTGGAGTTTTTGTTATGTATTTATCTGAATGTTTTTTTAATCATTCTTAATGCGTCTACTATAATAATCTGCGTGTATTGGCATATCCCAATGTATTATTGCTTTTTCATTTTCTGAGACCTTTTCTGGGGTGTGCCTATGCCATCTTCTTTTTTATTGTCATTCCATAGTGTTGGCATAAGTTCCAGTGTATATAGTTCCCAACTTTGTTATGTCTGTGAATATATTCCTTCTTAGCCAGGACTGGGCAGCCTGAGACCATATGATTTATTGTTTCTTCCCCCATCATCATATATTCTAATGTGGCGAGAAGGCAGAATCGTTAGCGCATCGAAGAAAATTCTTTGTAGTACTTATTCCGGTTGTGTTATGTTCCGATGAAGTCGATTTTTCATCCTTTCAGAGTCGATAAAATAAGTATCAGTTGAAATCTGGGATCAATGTAATCGGCTTGCTCCCTCTCCCAAAATTTCAAACCTTATGCCTATAGTAGAAAGGATTATTATTTATATTATGGATCTACAAGTGTCGCTAAAATTGAAAACTTCTAAATAATCATATATTGAATGGCATCATTCTTCAAAATGATGGATGAAATCATTTATGAATTTCTTACACGAGGATTTTGCTCACTGTATTAAAAATAAAATGCAATACTTTGATTTTAGTCATAAGATGAGACTAACAAACAATTCTTATATTTGATAGTGCACATTGTCCACATGCGTTATTATTGTATGCAAACACTTAGACACTTGCAGCATCAATATCGGCCCGCTGAAAAGTTTAATGATTGGAACATTATTTACAAACTCTTGAAAGATTTTATATGCAATTTTCAATATTCCAGGAGTTTTTGTTTTGTTTTTTAATCACAATATTCATATCACCATTCCGTGTTATATCAAGATTTCTTTGTTTTCCAACACTAGTTATCGGTTATTCCTATTTCTCGTTCGCCTTGAAGCAATATGAAGCATACCTCTTATCCCAGGCCACTCTGAATATAATTTTTCCATTTTCACTGTTTACCATTAGGGCAGTGAGATGAACACCCTAGTTTATTTTATGCCTGTCATCATTTACTCCCTGTGTCTTGTATGATAGCCTTCTACCTCCACGCTATCACTTTACCGGACCAGCAAATATGCATTGCTAATTATTGTATATTTATTATTGGTCTTCTTATCTTCATGGATGGGTTTTGCTTCTTCACTATATCCTTATATTCTTCTCCCACTCCTCATGCCGTAATAATTGTAATTGCCTTCTATAGAGTATTTGGTCGGCCAAGGACATCATAGCTCTTTATCTACAGCTTGGGACATCATAGTGGCAGTATTGGGGAGGGGTGGGAAGGCGGCGAGCTCGCAGAAACGTTAGTACGCCTGGCGAAATGCTTAGCGGTATTTCGTCTGTTTTTACGTCCTGAGTTCAAATTCCACCGAGGTCGACTTTACCTTTCATCCTTTCGGGATCGATAAATTAAGTATCAGTTGTGTACTGGGGTCGAACTAATCGACTGGCCCCCTACCCAAAAATTTCGGGTCTTGTGCCGAGACTAGAAAAGTATTGGAGAGGGGTGAATACCGTTACTAAATCTACAAGTTTCCACATACTTAAGAATTCAGAAAACAGAATTGAAATCTTTTATTGACTTTAGAAATTATATAATTTCTAATAAAGTTAAATGGAAATATTTATTACAAAAAATGTCTCTTCATTTGTTCGTAAGTCCCACTTTGCAATTCTCTTTTGCGATATCGATAAAATAAGTACATGTTGATTGAATAAGTACAACGATTGACGTAACTGAGTATACCGTAAAAGGTAGTATTTCAGCAAGACCACCGTGTACTGACTGGAATATTTTTTTTTAATGAAAGAATATTTGTCAGCGTAAAATGGATAGATCTCTTGTTATAATTAGAAAATATAATATTATAAGTAAAACAAAAACACGTGGATCGACATCAAACATCAACATTGTGGTTACTTTAGATATATGAAGACTAGATATATGAAGACTTTGGATATATGATCAAGTAATACAACTTGAGAAACAGGCAAATATAAGTTATTAATGAATCGGTCGTTGTTAACTTAGTCTTAAGGTAGGTTTGAAATGTATTGTTTCTAAACGTTACAGAACGTTTAAATTTATTTTATGCCAAATATAAAATGAGAAGTAACATTCAGGATATTTAGGTTGAAAAATAGTTTCTCGTCAAGATATATACTAGCTATAACAAAGTATAATCGAATGTTTTTGGTAACAGAATAGTTCTTAACAAACGATATATGTATGTATTCCTTAATATCAGAAATAACATTGTCGAAAATCCATCTCCTTTAAAATGGGTCACCCGATTATATTCCATCACATAGCTCTTGGCTGTCTTTAGTGGAGTTTACTCTTTTGTAAGGATCCTCCAGTTTGAAAATAATTTCCTTCGTTTCTCCAACCCAGGAAAAGTTTTATAAACGCTACTTATCCTCCTCCTACTAAGCGAGAAAAAATTCAAATTCCTTCTTATAATAGATTTTCTAGCTTTTATCATTATTGACTTAACTTTGTGCACAAGGTAGAATTTATAAAAGAATCTGTTTCAGTTATAAAAAAAAAAAAGACACTAACATACAGTGATACTCTGAAAGATCTATCTGATGATCCTCACATTTTATTGACTTTTATCTTCACGACTCACCAATTAATCAAAGAAATATATATATTTATGACTAGTTTCTCCAAGATTTTTAAACCTCCACAGACTTTACAATAAATATTAAACCATTTTCATGTCACTTTAATTATCCATCTTTTGTCGTTTCACTTATTTAAAGAACACCAGCGATAATTGTAAATATATATTACAGAACAAAAACTGAATAATCGTTTAGAGCTATCAAAGCCAAACCTCTCGCTTGCCTGAACAATACGACTTGGGTTTTTGATGCTTTTGATAGAGTTCACTGTGTTATAGACTCCGTTTTTCCTGCAAGCATTAAACTACAGACGTTCCGACTGAGCACCAGCCGCTTCAATGTCACCAGTCTAAGCAAGCATACAAAGGTCGTATTCACAGTCTATCCTCCTATTAAAAAAAGCAATTCATTTGTAATAGGGGACCATCAACCATTGAACATTTGAATGCACGATGACAATTTTTATAAAACATTTAATCATTGAACCGAAACCGTTGAACCGATCTTTCTTTTTCTGCCCACAAAGGTTTTTCTGCCCACAAAGGTTTTTCTGACCACAAAGAGTTTATCCAATTACACATGCAATGTCAGCTTAAGCATCGATTTACTCTACAGTACAATTATAGAATCAATTCTTACAAATAATAAAACACCAATCTTCCTTAATTTTTCCTTTAATTTTTTTTTTCATTCATTCGCCGTTCAAAATTTAGTTGTTTATGTCTTGTTTTTTTGTTTGGTTTTTTTTTTCTTCAAAATAGGCTACAGTTATACATCATGTTTCCTCTTTTCCGATCAATAATTTCGGTTTTCAATCATGACATCACAGAGTGTATCAGTGTATGCAAATGTAAGAAATTAGATGTCAGATACAGTTATGTACATATGCAAACATATCACTTTCTCACACAAAAGATAAACAAACGTCTGTATACTTTTAACAAACATATGCTGAACCACTGACATTATGATATCATCATATCATCATGTTTCCTGAATGTTCAATAAATAACAAAATCTAAAATTGTCGCTTGCAACTATTTAACTCTTTTTCTCTCTTTATTGGTTTACGATTTTCACTTTATATTTTTCATACACGCTTTTTTATTTATTTATCCGTCTTTTTTCTGATCTGATTGTTTCCCATTCCAACTAATTAACGAATCATGAAGTCTGCTTAATTAATCCTGCGAGCTATAATATTCGATTGGTAACTTTTTCCTTCCTGCCATTTCAATAAAATGAAATAACTCTATTACTTAACACATTATCAAATTACTTTCGGTAGTTTTACCTCTATCTGTGTGAGCTTTTGTATGTGGCCTTGGAAGAGTATACGAATATGTGCATGTGAATATGTTATTGTGTCTGTATATTCTGTATATTCTGTATATTCTTTTTTTTTTTTTCATTTTGCTTAATTATTTCCACGCGTTGTTCTATCAATGAAAACTTAGTACCCATCTGTCTGTTTGTCAGTCGCTGTTTGTTATCTACATGTACTGCCCTGACTATATGTTTGCTGCACTTTAATTACATTCAGTCTCAGCCTTGACATGTTACTAACAACATGTGAAATGAACGTTTTGGGTTTTTTCTTCATTACTTATTGTTGTTTTGTTTTGTTATTTCCTTGTTGTCTCCTTAGAAAATAACCATGTTGAAAGTGTGTGGCTCGTTACTCGATGTCAATGCGATGTACAGGAAAGTAATGATTGGAAGTTACATAGAAACTATTGTACGTTTATAATTAGATACCCAGTTGGAAGGGAAACAGATGTTTAATTTAGGGAAGTAAAAGAATTCATTTCTTTATTAGGCTGCAGAGAGAAAAATTACATATATATTCCTCTTTCTTAGCTATTCGATTTTATCTATATTTTTGCGATTTTTTTCTTTCGAGCTGTAATCAAAGTCACAGTGATAGCATAAGTTTAATAAATCTTCAGAATCTCAAATTTTAAAGCTAACTACAAAAGGCGTCCATGGACTCTTTGATCAGAGAGAAGGTCGAAGCAATGTATCACGTTAAATACTCAAATTTACCAAAATTCCGATCAGTTTCCAATTGTGCTTAAGTTGGCAAAAAATCTGACTAGTTAGGAAATAGCTGAAGAAATGCTTCAGAATTTTAAAAATAGAAATGTTAATCAGTTTCTATTTCGCAGTGATATACAGTGGATCCAATACTTCATGTGATTTCACCGTTGTAGTTGTTGTCAGTAAGAACAAAAACACTGATGTTGTTCAGTAGAAGAAATTTAACATTTTCTTTTTCTGTAACACATTACAGGAGGAATGGAGGATAAATGATTAGCATTTGATTTTATGGCAACGAAACGAGTATAATTATATATCTGTATATGTCGTTGCGATTATAAATGTACATATACATTCATGCATACATATAAAGCCCATAACGTTTTCTGTGAGAAGACTGTAAACGACATGAACACAAGCAAGACAAACAGAGCAATAATGAAAAAATCGCGGTCATTATATGAGCACGCGGCAACTGTTTATGATCTCGCAAAAACAAGTGAGGAATATGAAAAACTAAAAATCACAGCTTATATTGAGATTTAAGCAGGGCTTCATTGTTTAAATACATAAGTCACTGCATGAAAGAACAACTCCAACACGAGTTGGGAAAAACCCCATCTGGATGTTCGATGAGATCGACGAAATTACGAGAACAATCTGCTCACATTCAAACTCCCAGCTTTTTCACTATACGTTTTGTGCGTTATTGTGCAGCGGAAACTGTACGCCAACAGATGGAAGCAAAAGAGACCGATCCGAGCAATAACATTGAGCCAAAATGGATTACCTCCCTCCAAAATAACATCAACGGACTCAGGAAAAGATTGGACAGTTGGACACTATCACCAAACGCCAAGTTAGAATGAATTCACGAATTACCAACTACGTAGATTCTTCAAATCATGTGCGAGCTATTACCAAGAAACACTCACAAGTAAACTGATCGCCCAAAAACACGATCAACAATTAATAAGTGAAAAGCTTCGTTACTTGCCTTCAAATTACTTGAACGCAAGGCGATAAACTGAAAGTTTGCTCGAAACCCACAAGCTGTATATCGCATTATGAAATATCATACCATCAAGGTAGTAAATATTACCTCCAGGAGGAGGAGCCAGAGTCATACTGATGGGGGGTATTTGGGATGTAAACAAAGAAGAAAATCGCAATGCAGCATAGTTAAACGAACTATGAAGTGAGTGTTGCGTAACTGCCCCTCTCAAAATATATAGCATCACCAGTGAAACCTTCCTGTCGGTTATTACAAAACTGTCGAATGGAAAATTACATGGAAAAGGCTAGATAGTAAGCTATTGGTAGAAAAAGCACACGTTCTGCAGGGAATTTCTCATGACCCCCTTTAAAAAAACAGAAACAATGGACGCTGAACTAGCTACACCTGATTGATTGACGGTTGCATGGAATATTTCTGTCTTCAAAAATAGAGAGACCCACATTGCCAGAAACTTTAAGCCTATAGCATATTTGAATGCCATTTCCAAACTATACACAGGTTGTTTGAATAAGTTTGTGCAAGTCTATTGCCAAACAAATGGTGTGATAACTGATTAACAGGCAGGATGAAAGAAAGGAGTCTGGAGCTAAGCTGAACAGCTCCTCATTAATAAAAGTGTCTTTAAGGAAGTCAAGTAATATCACCGTAATCTCTTAAAAATATGGCTCGACTACAAGGTGTTCGTTTCTATGCCTCACTCGTGGATGTTAGAATCATTACTCTTTATCAAAGTACCAACTGCGATAGTTAATATTGAAAAATTTACAACATAGTCCACACAGTTATCACTAACAGATAGTGAAGTAACACCTATTGTTACAAAGAGAATTAGGTTGGCAATGGGCGTAATCCAGAGTGATGGTTTATCTGCAATTTTGTTTGTACTAGCAGTGAACATTTTATTAGCCCTGTTAACGAAATGCTAAAGCTACATCCAGGAAAACGCAGTAAGAAATAAACTAACATAACCCATAAATTTTTTGCTGATGACCTAAAGTTATATTCTGGTAACATAAATAGCATCAAGAGACGATTAGAATTAGTCACCCCTTTCTCACGGCACGGACATAGGAATAGAATTTGAGCAAGATAGATGCTCTTACATGATAGTCACCCGAGGAAAGGTTGTCGACAAGCGAGGGAGCATGAACAACAATGGCTTGTCTATTATCTTCTCTGTCTCGAATGATGAAAACTATAAGCCTCAGAATAGATGAAAATTGACGCTGTGAGTACTTCTGCTGACTCCAGAAAATATAGAACTCAGACTGTCTGCATATAACAAGATCATTTAAACCCCTTTGGGGTTGAAGACTGCCTGTGGGACTCGAACCCACATCTTCTGTAAACATGACTGATGCTCTTCCATTGCACTGGTTTGATGTGTCTAGTACTGCTAATAAACACTTGTTGATGTGTCTAGTACTGCTAATATATTATCGTCCCTTACTTTCTGGGTTCAAATTCCGCCGATACATTCTGAGTTCAAATTCCGCCGAGTTCGACCTTGCCTTTCATCCTTTCAGAGTCCCAGTTGCGTAGTGGATCGATATAATCGATAAGCCCCTCCCCAAAAATTTCGAGCCTCGTGCCTAGAGTAGAAAAGAATATATTATCGTCCTTGATTTACTGGTTTATTTCGAATAGTTTAATCACACCTAATCTGGTTTGTCGGTCTTTTTTGGCCTGTTCCTCCATTGATATTATTCGGGGATGGTTTACGGAAGAATTGCCTTTTGTTGTAATTCAGATTTCTACGATTTATTGACAACGTAGCTGCTCTTGACAATGTATGCACATGGATTTTGCTGCATTACTCCTCAGGCTGCTTTTTTTTTTTTTTTCACCGGGATCTTGAAATATTTTGTTAAGAAAAACTGATTTCTTCTATTGTTGTCAAGTTGGGCATTTTTAAAGAGTACATTTGTTTCTACATTTTGTCGTTAGTTTTCAATTTCCCATAATAATTTTAATATACCTGTAGCTATGAAAAATTTTCGATTCCAATATTCTGCTTGATATTTGCTCCTTTTTACCATAAGTTAAAAAAATTCTAGGTGTCATTCTATTCGTTCATTTAGTGATTTCTTTTTACATCATGATTCCACATTTGTCAAACTTGTTTTTAAATTTGAGTTGTCGGATCAAAGAAGATTGAATTCTGATGCAAATTTCAAAAGTGAGAACTTTATTCTAATTTTTATTTCCTCATTTGTTTCAGATCTCATTTTTTTTTTATACGAATTTAATTATAAAAATAACTTACCCTCAAACTTTGCCATTTTGTATGTGTGTGTGTGTGTGTGTGTGTGTGTGTGTGTGTGTGTGTGTGTGTGTTTGTGTGCGTGTGTGTTTGTGTGTGTGTACGTAATGGCGAAGTTGAGAGTATGCATATATATGTGTATATATATATATATATATATATATATATATATATATATATATATATATATATATATATAAGTATGCATGTGTTTATATATGTGTGTATGTGTGTATACATGCCAGATTTTCGTCGTTTCTAGATGCAATCCAGTACTCTGTTTCCTTTAATTTAATTTAATCTACATCTTCATTCTTATATACCTCGTTTTCAAAATTAATTTCCATTTATTATTTAAACATATCCTGTACATTTAAACGTTGTGTTTCAATAGATACCACAGTCGTCATATTTAGTGTTTCTGCAGTATCTGCAATTTGTTTCAATGTTTAGTCGTTAAATTTCTCAAAAATCTAATATAAATACATCCAGTTCTGCTAACAATTTTGGTAACCTCATTCTAGCCTTGTACTAACCGTTTAAATTCTTAAAATGAAATATAGTTCTTGATATAGTCACGATATTTGCAAAGAAAAGAAGGTATAATGACATTTTAGAATTTTTTAAACTATAAAAAATATCTTCAATAGAATTACAGTTTTCGTGAATAATATTATGGAAACTGTTAGCGCTTTTATTCGCCACGTCGTCACCTTAATCTGTAACTTTGTAGTGTCATAACGATAGATACCTATGGCGTTCACGTCATGGCTACTGTATTTGATAGTGTTTTTCTATTTATATTTATCAATATATATTAATAAATCTTCCTAGGAAGTTCCTCCTATTTTACTTTTGCAGTATTAAGTAAATTGCTCAAGATCACTGCATGGTCGACATCTAATGTCACCCTCACGTCTTAGAACATAACATTTTGGAAAATGTTTTGGACTACCTGCACTTAGTGGGTAAAATAAGCTTATTCAAAGCTGGAATATTTTGATCGTAAATATGTTCTATCGGAGCTTCCTGGGGTTAAACAACAGCAACAACAAACATAGTTTAAGAAACTATCATATATATCTTAAATATTTTACACACGTCTGTGTATGCGTATGTATGTATGTATGTATGTATGTATGTTTCTTCTATTTTTTAATTATTACAAATCTTTCACTGAGGAGGGAGCTGGTTTTCAACAACGATACAAGGCTCCATCTCTGAGATGTAGTTAGCACAGACAAATTCACATTTAGGACTTGAGAAAAGTCTTGCATATTTTTACTGTTCCACTCACAGATTGCTCTTGTAATGTACGAATTAGCCGGTCGATTTCTCTTTCTGAAAATTCCAGTTTATCCAGATTCTTCTTTAAACATTTACTAACAAAACCTAGTGCTCCAATTATTATTGGTATGAATATGAATTCATAGTCTGGATATAGAAGCTGGAGGTTTCAAGCAGTTGTCCATAGATATCCTCTTTTTCTTTAATTTTCAAAGATATTTATATCTGCAGGGGAGCTGACCTCTATGATGGTATATACCTCTGCCCCTCTGTCCCAAATAACAATATCTGACCTGTTATGTTTACATTTGACAGAAGTTTTGATGATGATATTCCACCAGTAATCCTTGAGTTGATGTTTATGAATGTATTCCTTAACAGAGGGATTTTCTAAGTTTATTTCAGGACAGTCTTTTCTCGGATGGTATTGTAAATTGCTTTAGCAATAAAATCGTGCTGCATAGGGAGATAGTACCGTGATGACAATTTAGGACAGCTGCTAATCCCATGCGTGATGTTTTCCACAGAAACATGACAGCCTGCACATGCAGTTGCACCTTGGGATTACAAGAGCGTCACTATCTCTCTTGTTCACCAGGTATTTTGTGGCAATTTGTTGTTCCTGGATTGCAAATACATAGCCTTGAAAGTGTAATGTGATGTAGTGGTCTTGTGTTCAAGAGAGGCTGCGCTTCGTGTTAATTCTACTGTCTGTCTTCTTCAAGCTTCCGAGCAACATACCCATGCATAGCCTTTTTTTTTTTGTATGCTGAATACTTTCCATCCAGGTCTTCTCTGAGGTAGCTGCCCACTCATACAGCGGATGATATGTAAATGCTTGTGAATTATATTTCTGCCTCTTGCAAGGCATTTGGACTCAGCATTAGCCTAGACAAGACTGTTGTAATGTTCCAGCCTGCACCAGGAAACCCATATGTTTGTCTACCTGGGCAGCACACTCAGCCGTTCTATCTCCCTGGGTGATGAAATATCTTTCAGACTGCAGAGAGCAACTGATTC
>NC_142929.1:115727353-115739853 GCF_046866305.1 Octopus bimaculoides
AAGTGGTGAAATGGAAGAATTGCTAGACAAATGGAGGAAATGCTAAATGGCGTTTATTTATGTATGTTTATTCTCAGCTGATACATCTCTGAGCTCGACATTGCTTGTCATTCTTTCGGAGACGATAAAATCAAGTACTAGCCAAGAACTAACTCTCTCCAAAATTTCAGCTATTGCACCTTGGCTACGCTGAAACACGTTTCATTTATTCAATTAAACAGTCGTCAACCGCATCTGAATATCTGCTGCAAACTCAACACTATAAAATCTTTTAATATGCATTCTATAAATATAACCAGTCTGTCTGTACAGTGCATTCTGTTGATTATCCTCCTTCCCAGTCAACACAGATTGCACAACCATATATTTTAAACATGACCCTATATATAAACGTAATCATTCCATCCCGCATTATCCTAGGTGTCCTTTTCTAAGAATATAGGATGTTATTTGAGAAATATTTGACTACTACTTTATGTAAATCGGGGAACCTCGTCAAAATTCCTTCATTGAGTCTTGTGAGGACATTTATGATCACCAGTATGAGGATATGAACAATGGTAACTAAACAATACATGCTACACTTTTATACATTCAACAATACACATACACACACAAGTACATACATGCATACATGCATACATAACTACATACATGCATACATACACATACACAATACATACATGCACACATACAAACATACATGAATTCATACATACATACATATGTACGCACGCACGTACGTATGTAGGTAAGTACATACTTACGTCCATACATACATACATACATAATATCTAATGTGTTGGTAGTGAGAGCTATTAATGATGTGAAGAGCTGATCATAGCCCAGAATCCGAAGATCAGATGTCCCCATCCTCTTTAAACTTAATATGTGTTTTCTCGATCTACTAAATAGAGCCGCCAAAGTTCTTACAAATCATAATCTATCGCATTGAAAAGCAAAAACGTATTAGACCATATATTTGCAGATATTCAATAGGACAAGATGCTCATAGCCGAAATGATTGGTTTCCTCCATCAAAGCTGGGTGTAAAAAGCAACAACATCAAGAGCAACCAGTACAGTAAGTTTTTGATATCCATGCAACGTTTGCATTCTTTAGATAATAGATTTATTAGAACATAAAAACATCAATTACAGTTGTTCCGTTCTTTGATTTCATGTATATTCTAAAATTATAAAAATGCAACGAGCTTATACACACAGTCCTCACACATAGATGTACCCCGATATTCCTTTACCACTTTTCCTAACTTTTCAAAATTAAAACTGATAAAGATCAAAAGTGAAATGGAACATAAAATAAACTCTAGTTGTTTTTTTTAAGTATTCAAATTTCTATTCACTGGTATCTGCATTATTTCTTTATTCTGTTTGTTTCCTAATAGTTTCTATCCCTTCTGGATGGTAGAGCGACACATTCTACAAAGAATATAGCAGAGGTTTTTGTGGGGGGCGGGGAGGTTTACAGCCTTTACCTGGCTCTTTATTTTTCGGAGCTTCTTGAATTGATGAAAGATAGAAGGTTATCGTCATACCAGATACGTGGCCAGATCTCTGCAACTCTACAAAAGGTACCCGATAATCAAGCAGTCCTCTTAAACCGATTAACGGAATAAGCCTACCACCCAAGAATTCAGAACACAGAGAACCAGAGTAAACAGCACACAGAACATTTCGTCCGTTGCTCTAACAATTCCGCCTAAATCTACTGCTTTTTTTAAAGTTCCTAAAACGTTGACCACGGTGGGATTTGGATTCAGATCGCAGACAACTACAGATACCGCAAAGCTTTTTGTCCCTCAACGACGTTTGATTCAGCTAATTTGCAATTAACTTGGAAAGTGACTCAATTGACTCAGATGTATGCACCTTGTGAGCAACCCTTCCCTAAAGTTGTTTAGAATTTTAAAACGATAAACAAGGAAAATAACTCAACTGAATTTTTTGGAAAATACTGCGATGTAGTTAGGTGTGGATCTTGTCTTTAAAGTCAATTAAAGCATGGAAAGCAATGGATAAGCTCCTTCTTGGAACCACTCAGCGAGAGAGTTGTTCTATTTATTAGCAACACTAAGAGTGATCGATATCTAGAGAAAGAGAGGAAATAGAGTCAGGCAAATAGCAGCGCATCAGCGTTGATGCATTTTGGCATTCAATACAGTTGGGAGTTTTAATCTCTCTTATGTCCACTTTCCTTGCCATTCGCTTTGGAGTAGATGAAATAGTATCAGTCTTATACTGGGGTAGATTTAATTGGCAAATACATTATCCTTCTACCAATACGTGATCTCATGACAATGGGGAAAAATCAATATTTTCTATGTCCAACGCATTTTTCGTCAATATTGAGTTGACTTGTGGCTCGGCAGCAGACACTCGAATTAGCAGTATATATCGGAAATATTTTCAAGTTGCACAGCTATTTATACACCGAATCAGTTCTACAAAAGACACATAATCACGTACATTGTGTAATTACACACACACTACTAATTTGATAATCACAAAGTATGTTATAGGATAATTAAATACTTGAAAGTCAATGAAAAGTTACTGACGCTCATTAAAAGTTTGATATGGTTTTCAGATATTTAGATTTTTGCGCATGTTTTCAATCCTTGCAGATATTAACAAATCTTTCAGTTGGGTGAAAAGCAAATCACAAAAAATATATTCAGAGAATGCAGTATCACCAGACACCTTCAAACTTTATACCCGGAATTGTAAACATATTTTTAAGCGTATCTTTAAAATATAGCTAAATATATATTTACTAGCACGCTCGTGTCAATCGAAAATGCTGACAGTTATATTAATGATAGAAAATGACATTATCAAAATAATGAGAAAAACTATTGATAAATGTCAGTAATCGAGTAAGTATATATACATACACAGAATTGAAGTACTTGAAGAATCAAATACCGTTGTAATGTTTCGGTTGGAAATATTGGCCACATAATGTATGTATATATATATATGAAACATCCACTATTGCTCGTTGTATCACAAACGTTTTGTACTGCGGGATGTTCTTCGTGTTGCCATCTCTCACCTATTTTCAAGCAATGTTTCACCATGACCGGACGTGCTTACACGGCAAACTGGAAACGAAGAACACTTCTTGCGCATGACAGTAACACTTTCTCACTATCATTGCCCCATGTCAAGGTAAGGAGACAAACACTCACACTCACTCACACACACACACACACACATAAACACACACACGTAGACATATATATGTATACATACATATAGGTGTATATATTCATGTACATATACATATATATATAAAAAATATACACATACATACATATATATAGAGAGAGAGACACACACACAGACATATGCATGCATGTATGCATACATACATACATACATACATACATACATACATACATACATACATACATACATACATACAAAAACCCACAATATGATAGAAGCCATAGCCACTCATAATAAAACGCAATATTAGTGGAATGTCCCAGTGAAGACCTCAATAAAATGTTAACACAACAGACCTGATATAATGATTTGGGGTAGAGAAGAGAAAATGTGCACAGTTGTGGAAATTAGCTGCCCAGCGGATGTTAACATACAGCTGAAGATCAGTGAAAAAGAGAACATCTATGCTAAACTATTGAAAAACTTGCAGTTACTCTATCCAGATTACAAGTTCAGGTTTATACCTGTAATTATTGGGGCTCTGGGATATGTAACACACTGCCTAAATACCAATCTGGAGAAATTAGACTTCTAAAAACCAGAAAGGAGAAAGCTAATTCGAAGATTACAGATCCAATCTATTACTGGAACTGTAAAAATGTGTAAAACTTTCCAGAAGTTTATCATTTAAATATATATGAGCATGTCTAGATATGCAACTATATGCATCAGAATACTTACATAAAGCAAAACCTACAAACATGCACATATACATGGATACATGAGAATACATACATAAAACATACAAATCTGCACAAACATACATACATACATACATACATACATACAAACATAACTTGTTGATGTTGAAATTCCAATAAAGGAGACTTGGATCTAGGTTAGGAACCGGTTCTGTCCCTATTCGCAAAGAATCTTGAAATAAACTGACTAATGACATACATAAACATGTGTGTGAGTGTGTTTATTCCTATACACTGATACATACACATAGATATTTATATACACTTTTGCATGTGCATATGTGTGTGTGTGTGTGTGTGTGTGTGTGTGTGTGTGTGCGCGTGTGCGTGTGTGTGTGTGTGTGTGTGTGTGTGTGTGTGTGTGTGTGTGTGTGTGTGTGTGTGAAAGAGTGTGCGTGCACCAATGTTTGTTTACATTTTTGGGATGGATGAAATCTGTAAAATATGTTAATCATTCATTACTTGGAACTGGGAATATTTTGAAAATAAGAGTTCAATATTTAATTGCATATATACATGTGTGTGCGCGCGCGCGTGCGTGCGTGTGTGAAACTAATAAAGTAATGCAATATACATTAAAAATTAGCAGTTTTATTTGGAATAAAATACCAACGACCGAAAACCTTTGATTACAGTTTGCCTGCATTTAGTGTCTCTGACTGTCACTCCCTCCCACTCCGTTTGTTTCAGTCTTCTCCTACCGGCGTGACCTGACGATATACACATTGTGTTTTATTATATGTAAGATTCATTTGTTATGTAAGCTTTTTGACGTATAAACAGGATAGCACAGGAACTTAATAAGATTGAGATCCTTCTGTTAGACTTGTATATTTTCTCCTTGAAATACAATTCCGAAACAACCCAATGATTGCGCCGCTCTTGACTAGCTAGAAATAGAAACCAATATCTCTCAGACTCGTTTTATTGCCTTTAAAAAATGACTTTTGATAATATAGTTCTAGATACACCGTATCTTTAAATAAATTATGACTGTCTCGGCTTGAATGCATTTGATCAACGCTCAACTTGATCAAGCAGACCGGTGATCAAAGTGATCGTTGCTATTATCCTGATTAGGATAATGAGTATCATCAGGAAAATTAAAATTAGCATTACGCTCATTAATAATAAATTACCTATCTTTCATGGTGTTGCAAGCAAGGATATTTCAGCTTCCCACCTACCATACAGAAAATATTGTAAGCTCCAGAAAAGTCAGTTTCATGACTTGTCAATTTGAAGTGAAATCATTTTCACTTCTTTTCAGCTACGTGTCTTCTAGTCTCATCATAAACAACAGTGAAACTTAATTATCGTTGACACAGATAAATGAACAGAAAGTTTTCATGAGACAGCAAAAGAATCTCAAAATTGCTTCTGAACCTGCAAGAAATAGCAGACAATTCTCCTGTAAGTGACATCTTACCCTCATGTAAAGAAGGGGAACACAAGGAATAATGTAAAAATGCTTTCAAATGTTGGCACGAGACCAGCAATTTTATGTGGAGTAATCGATTACATCGACTCCAGTACACAACTTCTTATTTTAACGAGCCTGAAAAGATGAAAGGCAAAATCAACCTCAGCGCAGTGTGAACTCAGAGCATAAAGAAACGGAGATGTTGCTAAGCATTATGTCGAACGTGCTAATGATTCTGACTGCTCAGCGCCTTAACACAATGGATAATATAACAACCTTTTCTACTATAGTAACAAGGCCTGAAATTTTTTATATCGATCCCTGTGCTCAAATGCTATTTATTTCATTGACTCCGAAAGGTTGAGAGGCAAAGTCGATCACGGTGGCATATGATAATGTAATAATCCTTTCTACTAAAGGCACAAGACCTGAAATTTTGGGTGAGGGACCTACTTGTCGATTACATTGACGCCAGTACTCAACTAGTACTTACTTTATCGATCCCGAAAGGATGAAAGGTAAAGTCGACCTCTGTGAGATTTGAACTCGGAACGTAAAGACGGGCGAAATGTCGCTAAGCTAACGATTCTGCCCGGCGTGCTAACGATTCTACCAGCTCGCCGCTTTAATTGATAATGTAATGATGGATACATAATGACATTTCAAATAAAAAAAAAAACATTTTATCACAGGACGCCTTTAATCATAAAAGTGTTTAATCAACATTAATCAGTTGATAAACCATAAGAACCACTATTCAGGGATTTAGGGAACAATTCAAATCAATAACAGGCATACACATACACGTAAATATATATATATATATATATATATATATATATATATATATATACGCGACAGGCTTCTTTCAGTTTCTGTCTACAAATCCACTTACAAGGCTTTGGTCGGTCCGAGACTACAGGTACCATGCAGTGAGACTGAATCCGGAACCATGTGGTTGAGAAGCAAGCTTCTTACCACACAGACACGCCAACGCCTACATATATATATATGTAGAGAAGCAACTCAATTGCTAATCCCTGTATATTTATATATATATATATAATTCAAAAAAACAATAACAAAAAAACAAAAAAACAACAAAGTGAGGACGTGATATAGATAGTATTATTGGACGCTCAGGAAAGGAAAGAGAGAGTGTATGACGTTTCGGGCGTAGCCCTTCGTCGGAAAGATGGAAAGTTCGGAGAATGGAAGAACGGAGAAAGAGGAAAATGGTACCGATGCCCACGAGGTTACATGATGAAAAGACCGGAAGAGGAGGTGGTGGGGGAAAAGTTCTTTCTAAGATAGGAGAGTGAAAAAGGGAGATGAATCTGTGCGTTTGCGAAAGTCTGCGAGTGTGTGTGTGATAAAAGAACGTGTGTGTGCGTATGTATGTGTGTGTGTGCATGGTTTGGTGGTTTATCTGTTAGTGTGTTTGTGTGTGTGTGTGTGTGTGTGTGTATGACGTAGTGGAAGAAATTAGTAGCAGGACTGGTTAGTGGACGCTGTAGACAGTGTAGGTAGAAGGTCAACAGGTGGTTATTTGGGTGTGTGTGTGTTCGTGTTTGTGTGGGGTTGTCGGTGTTAGGTACGTGTACGTGTGTGTGTGTATTTTGTATGTGCGCGTGTGTGTATGTGTATGTTTTCTGTGCGTGCGTGTGTGTTTGTGTGTATGTTGTGTGTATGTGCGTTGCTGTGTACGTGTGTGTGCGTGCGTTTGCTATTGTATATGCGTGTGTTGTTTATGCCCATGTGTGTGTGATTGTATGCGTGTCTGTGTGAGTGTGTAGTGTTGGTGAGAAGTGTGTGTGTATGTGGGTGTGTGCGTGTGTGTGTATATGTGTGGATGTGCGTGTGTGTGTGGGATTGTGAGTGTTAGGTACGGGTGTGTGTGTGTTTATGTGTGTCTGTATGTGTTTCCGTGTGCGCGTGTGTGTATATTTTTTGTGCGTGCGTGTATGTGTATATTGTGTATGTTTTCGTGCGTGCGTATGTGTGCCAGGTATGTGTGTTATTTTGTGTGTGCACTCCTGTGTGTATGTGTGTGCATGTGTATGCGGCTGTGTATGTAGGCGTGCGCGTATATATGGGTGTGTGTGTGTATATATGTGCGTTCGGCTATGTGTGTGTGAGGGCGCGTATGCATGTTTGTCATGTATGTGGGCGGTATATGTATGTGGGCGGTATATATGTAAGGTGTGTGGGTATGTGTGCGTGTAGGTAGTGGTGAGATAAAAAGTGGAAAAAAGTAAGTGTAATAACAAGAGAATAATGGATATAATGTAAGGGGAACGAGGGGGGGGGGGGGGTAAAAAAAAATTTTTTTTAAATGTAAAGTGTTGCAGGGACGTAAAGGGGAGAGTCATAAGGAAGAGAAGGCTGCGTTGAGTCCGAAGGGGAAAGAAGAATTAAGGTTGAAAATGTAGCGTTGCTCCAAGTGGAGTCGCGAGGGAGTGGACCCATGGTGCAGGGCGAGGCCAAAAATGGAGATGTTAGAGGGAGAGTGGTTGGGCAGTTGAAAGTGACGGCCGACAGGGGAGTCCGAACCTAGCCGAACGTCCCTTAGGTGTTCGGTGAAACGGTCGGTTGCATAGGGTGCATTTGATGCAGTAAATAAGGTTGGAGGAGGTGCAGGTGAAACTGTGTGGAATGTGAAGTGTTTGTAGGTTCGATCCGGTGACAGAGGTAGTGTTGGTGATGAAGGGGCAAGTGTGACAGCGGGATCTGGAGCACGGGAAGGAGCCGGGTGTGGGTGGGGAGGAAGAGGAGAAGGTACTGCGGACCAGTAGATCGCGTAGGTTGCGGGCGCGTTTGAAAGCGGATAGGGGTGGGTTGGGGAAAATGGGGTGGGTAGTGGGATCGAGCTGGAGGCGACGGAAGGCCCGTAGGATCCTCCGACGAAGGGGTAGGGTGGCAGGGTGGAAACGGAGTGGGAAGGGGGTACGGTTAGGGGATTGGTGTGGGGAGGAGAGAGGGCGGTGGTGCGGTCGATTGGACGAGCGCGGGCGAGGGCGGATTGGACAAGGTGGGAAGGGTATCCTCGATGCATGAACAGATGAGCAAGATACTGGGACTGGGTCTCGAATTCCTGGTCCAGGCTGCACAAACGTCGGAGGCGGAGGAACTGGGAGTAGGGGATGGCTCGTTTGGTGTGGAATGGATGGGAGGAGGAGAAGTTGAGGTAGAGGTGGGAGTCAGTGGGTTTGAAGAAGGCGGAGGTAGTGAGAGAGTTGGAGGGGGGGGGGGTTGATGGAAAGAGAGATGTCGAGGAAGTTGACAGAGGTGTCAGAGATGGTGGAAGTAAAGTCAAGAGCGGGGTGGAAGTTAGAGAGGAAGGAGATGAAAAGGCAGAGCTGTTCGCGGGAGAGGGAGGTGGCTCCTATACAGTCATCTATGTAGCGACCGTATAGTTCCGGGGTCGGACCGGAGAATTGGGAGAATACTTGGGCCTCAATGTAACCAACAAAGAGGTTGGCGTAATTGGGCCCCATTCTCGTCCCCATCGCGACCCCAGATTCCTGTTGGTAGGTATCTCCGGCGAACGTGAAGCAGTTGAGGGTGAGGACGAGTTCTGCCAGACGAAGCAGAGTAGGGGTGCTAGGTGTGGGGTCAGGGCGGCGGTCAAGGAAGTATTGGAGGGCTGAGAGACCATCGTTGTGTGGAATCACCGTGTATAGGGATTTGATGTCCAGGGTGAAGAGGAGGTGTGAGGGGCCGGGAGGGAAGGAAGAGGAATTGAAGAGGCGAAGGGCGTGGTTGGTGTCGTGTATGTGGGATGGGAGGGCAGCAACTAACGGGGATAGGATATGGTCGAGGTATTTTGAAATGAGTTCGGTGGGGCAATTGCAAGCAGAGACAATGGGGCGGCCAGGGTTGTTAGGTTTGTGGATCTTGGGAAGGAAGTAGATGGAGGAGGTGCGAGGTGTGCGGACGATGAGGTTGGTGGCGGTAGCGGGGAGAGCAGAGGAGGAGATGAGGTCATGGATTGTGGAGGACACAAGCCGTTGGTAGGAGGGGGTGGGGTCGGAGGGGAGGAGGCGGTAGAAGAGTGGATTGTGAAGCTGGCTGAGCGCTTCCCTCCTGTAAAGGTCCGCACGCCACACCACCACTGCTCCACCTTTGTCCGCCGGCTTGATGACGATGTCGTCACGGCGGCGGAGATTGCGGAGGGCGACCGATTCGGCCCGGGTGAGATTGGCCCGGAGGGGTCTTTTTTTAAAGTCGAAACGCTCGACCAACGCCTTACAGTCATCCACGAACAAGTCTAGGCTACTGAATTGGCCTGGAGGCGGCGTCCAGTTGGATGGGCGGCGTCCCAGGTTCGAGAAGTAGTCCCGATTGTCGGGACGCTGTGTTGACGTATGGAAGAACGTGCACAGTTTGATGCGGCGCAGGAACTGGCTGACATCAGTGCGAGTCCCGAATTCGTCACAGTGGGGCGTGAGAGGCGTGAAGCGGAGGCCCCTACCAAGGAGCGAGCGCTCAGCGGCGGACAGGGGGTGATTGGGTGGTATAGTCACAACCGTGTGAGGAAGCGAGGTGGTAGGGTGAGTAGGGTCGGGAGGAGGAGGTGTAGAGGTGGGGGGGGAGAAGAGGTGGGATGGGGTTGGGTGGGGTCGGGGTTGTTGGAGGTGTGGGGAGGTGATGGCGTGGGGGTTAGGATGTCCGGGTGGGAGGAGTGTGAGTGTGTGGAATGGGCGGTGGAGGGGGGCATGGAATCGGGGGGGAAGCTGAAGGGGAGGGTGTCAGGGGTGTGGAAGGGTGGGGGTTGAGGAGGTTGTGGAGTTTTTTACTTTTTGTGTGTGTGAGGAAATTGTGGAGTTGGTGATTGAGATTGAGGAGGAAGCGGAGGATAGGTTGGGTGAAGGGTTGAGGGCAGAGGGAGGAGAGGAGGAGGTAAGCTTGGGAGAGTTGGTGGTCAATGGAGTGGAGGAGGGAACGGGTGGAACGGATGGTGGCACGGATGATGAGGCGGGAGGTGCGGGCAAGGGTGGGCTCAATGAAGGGGGAGGAATAGGGGGGAGCGTGGAATTTCAAGAGGAAGCCACGGGGTATGACGTGATGGCGGAGACAGCGGCTGAGAAAGTTGAGATGGCTAGTCTGGCGGGTCTTTTTGAAGAGCAAGTAAGAGAGGTTTTTTGTGGGTTGCGAGCATTGTGGGGGGAAAAAAGAAAGAAAACGGCGAAGAAGGGACTGAAGATGTTGGGTGAAGGAGTGAAGGTCAGGCATGGTGAGAGGATGTGAATGTCGGTGTGGGTGTTATTAGTGGCGAGACAAGGGAAGGACGAGAAAAGTAGAAGGAGGACAGATAAAGGTGAAACAAGTCGAAAAAAGTGGAAAAAAGTGTAAGAGTCACGGACAAATTTTGCTGATGTTCAATCAAGGTTCAGGAAAGGCAGATCCAACGGGAACAGTAATCCAAGGTAATCCGGCAGT
This sequence comes from Octopus bimaculoides, assembly GCF_046866305.1. Taxonomy (NCBI): domain Eukaryota; kingdom Metazoa; phylum Mollusca; class Cephalopoda; order Octopoda; family Octopodidae; genus Octopus; species Octopus bimaculoides. The sequence goes on from NC_142929.1 coordinate 115,738,174, forward strand.
TGGGTACATCAAATCCAGTTGAAAGGCCAGGGTCCGTGTGAGCGTACGTCATATAGTTCAAAAAAACAATAACAAAAAAACAAAAAAACAACAAAGTGAGGACGTGATATGGATAGTATTATTGGACGCTCAGGAAAGGAAAGAGAGAGTGTATGACGTTTCGGGCGTAGCCCTTCGTCGGAAAGATGGAAAGTTCGGAGAATGGAAGAACGGAGAAAGAGGAAAATGGTACCGATGCCCACGAGGTTACATGATGAAAAGACCGGAAGAGGAGGTGGTGGGGGAAAAGTTCTTTCTAAGATAGGAGAGTGAAAAAGGGAGATGAATCTGTGCGTTTGCGAAAGTTTGCGAGTGTGTGTGTGATACAGAACGTGTGTGTGCGTATGTATGTGTGTGTGTGTGTGTGTGTGTGTGCATGGTTTGGTGGTTTATCTGTTAGTGTGTTTGTGTGTGTGTGTGTGTGTATGACGTAGTGGAAGAAATTAATATATATATATATATATATATATATATATATATATATACCACGGGCTACTTTCCGTCTACCAAATCCACTCACAAAGGCTTTGGTTGACGCGAAACTATAGTAGAAGACACTTGCCCAAGGTGCCACGTAGTGGGACTGAACCCAGAACCATGTGGTTTGCAAGCAAGCTACTTACCGTACAGCCACTCCTGCGCCTATATGCACATTCTTTATATACACACATTCTTTTACCACACAACCACACCTGTGCCTCTTTCTCTCTCTCTCTCTCTCTCTCTGTATATATATATATATATATATATATATATATATATATATATAGATAGATAGATAGATAGATACAAGAATAAGGGCAGAGAATCGTCAATTAATAATAGAATTAATAATTAACAATTTTGCCAAGTAGTTCAGTATGAAAAAAACCTTTATCGGTAAAACTATTTATCATCATAAATATACAGGGATTAGCAATTGAGTTGCTTCTCCAACATACTGAAAATTTAGAAATAGCAGTCAAAGAACTACTGATTCCAAACTACAAATTTTTTCTCTAAAGCGGATGGCGATATTTATGGCACACGTAGAACAAAAAACCGGAGGGAAAAGCGTAAACAAACCAAGCCTTTAGTTAATTGGATACGAATCGTTTCATGGTTAAGTGAATGGAAATTTCACTATTCCAATCTTCAGCCCAAATATTCTGATAAATTTGAAAGTGTCTCTAAAAAAATTCACGGTAATCTTTGGCCATGCGACACCAAAAATCAACGATAAGAAAGGCACTTACGAATTCATCGGCTAGTGAGTTCAGGCATCTCACCTCAAAGAAATCTATTCCATGTGCGTCACAAATAGTCCCGTATGAAAAGAAGTCCCGTGTGGAGGGATTACGGTTTAACCATCTAACTTAGAGATATCAAATATAAAATATACAAGAATAAGGGCAGAGAATCGTCAATTAATAATAGAATTAATAATTAACAATTTTGCCAAGTAGTTCAGTATGAAAAAAACCTTTATCGGTAAAACTATTTATCATCATAAATATACAGGGATTAGCAATTGAGTTGCTTCTCCAACATACTGAAAATTTAGAAATAGCAGTCAAAGAACTACTGATTCCAAACTACAAATTTTTTCTCTAAAGCGGATGGCGATATTTATGGCACACATAGAACAAAAAACCGGAGGGA
>NC_142929.1:115752353-115804853 GCF_046866305.1 Octopus bimaculoides
ACATACATTCAATGCCAGTACTTATACCAACATTTAGGCTGCTTGATTGGACGCTTAATGAGATCCGAGTCATTCATGTGAAAACCCAAAAAATACTAACAAATACACATAATTTCCACATAAACAGTGATGTAGACCGCCTCTATCTAAAACGAAAACAAGGTGGCAGAGGCTTAACATCGATCCAAAATACCTTTGAATGTTGTATCATAACCTTTCGAGAACATCTTTTAACCACCAAGTGTGGAAGTACATCTCTTGGCTAAGTTTGCGTACATGAGGCTGATAACGTCATAAGATTTGAAAGGCAGCTCCTTGAGCAACATTCTTTGTCTGATAACCAAGAATACATGCCCAAAAAAGTTGCACGACTCTACCGTAACGTATCATCAGATGAAAGGATGAGCCTATATGAGCAGAATACTATTCATGGATATGTTAGTAGAAAGCTCCGAGATGATAGTAAGATCGATCATCAAAGCAGTTTATCATGGACCAATAGCCGGATTACTACCTTCCACTTTGAAGGGTATGCGTTTGCAATCCGGGAACAGGAAATATCAACCAAGTACCTGATGCACAAAAGGGATAGAGATGCAGAAAAAGCTGTAAAATATGACAACTGAAGCAGACTTTGTGGAGTTCACCCTGAAGATATCACCACATCATAAACAGCTCTCCGAAAATGTCATCACGGTATTATCTACTAATGAGACATGATGTTGTAGCTAGGCCACTCTATAATGAAATCCGTTGGAAGATTAACCTCGAGGACAAAGAAATAAGAACTCACTGTATGGTAGACGCCATAGCCACTCGTAATAAAAAGGAGTACTGGGGTATTTTCCCAGTGAAGACTTCAATAATATGTAAGCACAGCAGATCTGATATAATGATTTGGGCCAGAGAAGAGTAACAGTTGTGGAAATCAGCTGCCCAGCGAATGTTAACATAAAGGTGAAGATTGGTAAAAAGGAGAACACCTATGCTGAACTATAGAGAAATCTGCAGTTACTCTATCCATATTACAAATTCATGTTTATACCTGTAATTATTGGGGATATGGGATATGTAACACGCTGCCTAAATACCGATAAGGAGAAATTAGGCTTCTCAAAACCAGAAAGGAGAAAGCTAATTCGAGACTACAGATCCAATCCATCACTGGAACTGTAAAAATGTGTAAAACTTTCCAGAAGTTTATCATTTAAATATATATGGACATGTCTAGACATGCAACTATATTCATGAGAATACATACATAAAGAAAAACATGCAAATCTGCACATGCACATCCATACACACATTCATACATACATACATACATGCATGCATGCATGCATACATACATACATACATACATACATACAAAAATACCGTGTTCATGTTGAAATTCTAATGAAGGAGCCTTGAATCTAGGTTAGAAACCGGCTCTTTCTCTATCGGCAAGAAATCTCGAAATAAAACTGCAAAATAACATACGTATATGTGTGTGTGTGTGTGTGTGTGTGTGTGTGTGTGTGTGTGTGTTTAGGCTGAGCCTCCGCTGCATCAATGTCACTAGTAATGGACGGTCTGGAAAGGTCATAAGTTACTACATCTCTTCTCCTGCCTACCTTATTACGAATTAAGAGAGAACACTAACTCGTGGTTTGCTTTACATGTATTATTATAACTCCGAGTATCTGCAACGTATAAGACTCAGCAGTGAAGACAAGTAGAGAAGGAAACACAGCAAAGAAAAACCGTGGAATGCAGAAATAAGAAGAACATTTTAAGACAGATTCAAAGGATGAATAGGAAATATAAATCTTGAACTGGCGTAGAAAAGGATACAATTTGCATATAAAAAAGAGAATCATTAAAAGAAATGTTGTGATTGTGATAAATGTGAAATAAACTTCAGAATAACTCGTCATATTAACAAGACTCTACATCAACAACTTTTCCAGCGGCATTTCTCCTAACAGAACTAATTTGACAGAGAAAATCACTTGTGATTATTCGTTATTTGAAACATTGCCTTTCAAAATTAAGTCTTAATGATTGGGAACTAGCTGGTTTTCATCATCAACCGACTCCTTGATTACAGGTGATGAGAGCTTGTTGAAATTGCGGACGCAGCTCTCTCTTAACAACGAAACAGCCTGATCACCAGAACAACCTATTTCAAATACCATTTTTTTTTTGTCTCCTCTTTTGGTGGGGAAGAATGATAAAAAGATAATAATAAACTAAACAATTTGTACATTTTTATGTTGTTGTTCGTGAGGTTTTGTTTGCTTTTCTCTTGTTATTTTTCGTTTTTATCATTGTTTTTTTTTTAGCTTTCTCGCATTCTGTGAGTGTTTTATCTTTGTTCTGAGATTTTCCTGTAACCATGTTGTAGCCACACTACTGTAGCGATGCAACGATCATAGGGAAAGTTTAATACCGTTACTCTACTTAACTTAGGTAATTATTTCGCCATTTTATTAATTAGACATTAAAAAACATCTGTGAACACAGTTCTTTGTAATTTCTATCGTTTCAAATCCCACGCAGAAATTATGTATACATACATATAGCACATGAGCGTGTGTGAGTGCGTGCATGAGTGTGTGAGAGTCTGTGTCAGTGTTTGTCAGTCTGTGGTCCTACGCGTGAGTCTGTATATATAAGTACACAATTTATAAAACTGAGAGAATATAAATGATTTTTTATAAGATGTGAAAGCTATAGGAGTTACAGAGGGGCTACAGTTACATGTCAAGACTCTATAAAAGATTGATAAAATAATGTGCAGTGATTGTGTCTTTTGCAGTTGATGGATACAAAACTGTTATGTCCTAAATTGGGATTTTTTCGTTGACATACTGGATGAAGAGTTGAAGGAAAAGAACCGAGCCCTGTCACAGACGAGTCAAGTTAGCATTATCAGAATGATAAAATACATAATCTGGTGTCTGATAAGCCAACAAGCACGTATCAATGTACTTGCTCAACCAGCTAAAAATAACTGTAAAATCACAGGCATATAACAATTCATCGGCTTAAAAGAGGGGACTATGATACGATGCTCATGGCTGGATTGTCATTGTTTCTAAATTCGAGTCTCTGTGAGGTTAAACAGCAACAACTAGAGTTCAAAGAAACGTGTTGATCTGCGTAAACGAAAGTGAAAAGAAAGTAGTAAATAAGTGAAATAAAGGTAAGTTAGTTGTAAGGATAAATGAATAATTGTTCTAATTTTATTGACAATACCATAATTGATATCTTCGCAGCTCAACAACTCTATCAAATTGCAAGCAAGCTGTTGCTGTCGTTGTCACCAAGAAAAACGAATCATGTCTTTAATTGTATGTACGTCGGTGCCACAAAGTTCTGAAATCAGCATTTGGAATCCCTCAGCGCTGGTAATAACTGAGATCCCAATTAAACAGAACACGACGCAGTGTTAGACCAGATAGTTCGGTATGAAAAGCATATTTTCATGGTTATGCTTGAAATACATTCAGTCTTACTGAAAGTTGATGATCATAATAATAATAATAATAATAATAATAATAATAATAATAATAATAATAATAATAATAATAACAACAACAACAACAACAATAATAATAACAATATTAAGGTTATAATCTACCTAATATATTTGACAAGTCAATGGGTGGTAATTTCGCAGTGCAATACATTGTGTCCAATTATCTAGATAGTCGTGGCGTGCCTTGGTGGTAGTCACCTATCGTAGGGGAAATAATCTTTGCTCTAAGTTAAGGCGGGATCGGAAAATTGAATTTGAAATCAAAAACTGAAGGTGCTCAGAATATACACATTTATTATCTCTTCTTTCTTATACATTATAAAGATATTAAATTTTTCAGCCATTTTATGCGAAATCATCAGCATGGCATAACCCGAGGCAAATCAATTATGCTAAATTAAACATTTTATGAAGCTCAATAAAATTTCACAAAGTAAAACCATGTATACAATATTGATTACAGTAACAAAATCTTTCGGTCTCTGCGATGGATATAAATCTGTGATCTGTCCTATGACCAATATTTTCTATCTCTCTAATAATTAAACCATTTGAATAATCATGACATCTGCATAGTTATAAGCTTGGTTACAGTTTTTAAACATTTTTTTTTCTTTTTGGTGGTAGGGCTGCATTCAAATTTGACATGTATTTACGTAAACAAAATCTTTGAGAAAGTGATTTTTATCTGTGTGCATATGTGTACATGTGTACATTTGTGTATATGTATAGTATGTATATACTTGTGTATGCATGCATGCATGGATGCATGTGCGTATGTATGAGTGAGTATGTATGTATGTATGTATGGACGGACGGAAGGACGGATGGACGGATAGATGGATGGATGGATGGATGGATGGATGGATGGATGGTGAAGTATCTTTGAAATGTCTTACAAATCTGCATTGTGCCGCTAATAGATTGGATTTGGAGAATCAGCATTAGTTTCTTTTGCTCTTTCTTCGAAAAATCCTTGTATTTCTAGCTTTTTGCATAAATTTGTTGGTACATTGCCTAATATGGTTATAGGTACAAATGTGAATTTATAGTAAGGGTACAAGAACTGTATTTTCCGCATTAATTTACCATAAATGTTCTCTTTTTCTCGGACTTTTAATTGTACATTCACATCCATTGAGCTACTAACCTCAACTATATTATATGACTTTTGTTTCTTGTCCAACAGAACAATATCAGTTCTGTTATGCTTACACCAAATTGATGTTTTTATTCGAGTATTCCACCAGTATTTCTTACCTTTGAAGGTTTAAGTACATGCTAGTTCTGACATGCCCTGCGGATAGTATTGTAAATAGTCTTTGCAACTATATCATGCCTCGGGGGAAGGTAGTATCTCGTAGACATGTGTAGGTAGCAGCTAATGACGTGGGTGATATTTTCCACACTAGTTTAGTAGAGCTGACATTTTCTATTAGAGGTGTAGTGGTATGTTTGTCTCTCTTATTTATAAAGTATTTAGTACCTATCTCTTATTCCTGGATAGTGAAGGTGGTCCTAGGAACATTCGCCGTAAACATTTTTGCCGCAAGAAAACTTGCCTCAGGAATTATCCACGTAGGAATTTGCCGTATAGGAAATTTTGCCATAAGATAATTTCGCTGCATAGATATAGCAGATTTAGAGAAATTGCAACTCTGAAAAAAATTGCTCTTTATATGTGTGTGTGTGTGTGTGTGTGTGTGTGTGTTTTATAAATCTGTTTTAGATTTAATTGTTTTTTGTTTTGTTTTTGTTCTTTATAAATGTTATATTTATATTGTATTATTTTTTATTTAAACAGAAGTTTTCGGAAACATCATTTTAGATTACATTATTTTGACCACTCCCACCTTACCCACCTGTAGCTTTCCCATGCTCTTCCCCGCACTCTTTACCATTACTCAGATGTTCCCAAGAAGGAGGAAAGTTATAGGTTTGTGATGGATCGGTTTTTGTGAGTCAGTTGATTGCTCCAAACATTGATATATTTTGGTAAGGAAAGAAAAAAGCTTTTTATAAAAAGGACTTTATTATTAAAAGCATTATTTAACTTGTCTTTTTTCAAGGTCAAGCATTAGAAAATAAATAAAAAAAAAAGTATAAATTTATTTTAAAATATATGAAACTCTAAAAATTGACAAAAATAATTTGAGTGTAAATTCCAAGCAATGCTTCATAAATAAAGTGCTTTCTGCGTCGGACTTAAATAAAGCATTTTCCGCTAGAGTCTTTCGTTGATATTAATATATATTTTCTCCATAAGACTGAATCTCCTCGATTTCGCTAATGTCCTTTTTCAAATACGTAATAAGCTTCCACAAATTTTGGTGCATGTTAGAAATGGAGCTTTGCATTGCATTGTGGAAGCCTTCTACACTGTTCTTTGTTTTCATCATATACAGTGAGTTTCAAAATATGATACAAATTCTTGGGGCAAATCATCATCAGTTAGTTCAAGAAAATCATCAGTAACATGATCTACTGGAAGAAATACTAATACAGTGGAGCATTTGATTTTGTTGTTAAATTCTGCGTCTGTTTGATAGCAACACTTTAAACCTATATCCACAATGTGGGTGATAGCTATTCTTAGCCATATGAAATAAACAACCTGTTATATTTGTTTTGGGAAATATATCACAGAAAGCATTGATAATTGCTTCCTAGAAATCAACCATTAAGGTTTCAAGCTCTAATAATAGGTGTAAGCCCTTCAAAGCGATAAAAAGCCTTCTGTACGTTACTTGTGACTTACCAGGTAGCAAAACAAAAGGACATGGTATGCTAATATTTCGTATGACAATATGTACTGTGAACAACTGATAATGTATATCTGAGCTGCATTTAAAAGTATCATCACAAGCCCAATCCTTATTATTATCAAGGTCATCTAACCCAGCTTGTGTGCCAAACACTAAAATTCTCTCCGGATTATCTTCACCACTATCGTATAATAAAAACTTCTCACTATTTTCAAGAAATCTATATTCTTCAGGTATTATATACCCACTTCTTCCGTTTGGGATCGCGGGAGCTTAGCTTTACTTTTGCCTCCAACCTCTAATACTGCCAGACAAATGCGATGAGTTCGGCATCAGTGACAATGCATTATCATCTAAACTGGATGAAATTTCTGCAATTAACGATCGTACAGAAGTTTGTGAATTAGTGGCTAGTGATTTCAATTTCGTTTTTACTATGTAAACTTTTGGTTTTGAAGGATGAGAAGGATGGCAATGCTTGCCGAATGTTTTACATGTAGATAAATTATCATTTTCCAGCTCGGCAATGCACTCTTGCTTTACATTCTCTATTTTCACATTTCCAATATGCTTTTTCACCGTATTTTCTATCTATCCTATGAACAAAGTTAAGATCATCAACTACTTTCTGCTAGTTTCCATTTGATAAACCATTGTAATGGGTTGGCTATACAAAAAAATATTGTCAAATAAATAAAGATATTTTTAATGAGTTAAGAAATTACTTTACCCCTTCTTATTGGTGTCTCTAATAATATAATAGATAGATTGGTTGGAACAATTATATACCAAGGGAGCAATTCATCTTTTTTTTTTCGGTGAAATTGTCATGCGGCAAAATTTCCTATGCGGCGATACTTCCTACGGCAACATTTCCTATCCGGCGAATTTCCTACGGCTAAAAATCCTGAGGCGAGTTTTCCTACGGCAAACTTTCCAGATACGTGCGAAGGCATATCTTTCTATATGGGATGTAATACATCCATCACAGATCTAAGATAGACTGCTCTTCCCGTCGATGCTGTTGTTATTCTCTAGCTTACAGGATATGTATTCATGCATTGCCTTTTGCTAGTATGGTGCATGTTTCTCCTCTACGCTTCTCATTAAGTAGACCAATCCAGTTCCCTTTGAGTTGCATGAGACACTTGTACTCTCAGAGTACTTGCTCAGTAGTTATCCACTCCGATGATGTTGTTGGTCTCACTTTTGAGTATGCATGGAATGTATTCCTTTCTTTCCTGTTCAGCAGGTGTTATCTAAGTGATACAAATGCAACATTCAAAGACTGACCTTATTCCTCTACCACCATCACTTTGACTCACATAGAACCTATTCAGTGTCACTATTGAACAGGCAGAATCGTTAGCACGCTGGGCGAAATGCTTACGTTTTGAGTTCAGATTCCGCCGAGGTCGACTTTGCCTTTCATTCTTTCGGGCTCGATTAAATAAGTACCAGTTACGCAATGGGGTAACTGGTAATCGACGTTATCCCTTTGTTTGTCTTTGTTTGTCCCCTCTATGTTAATCCCCTTGTGGGCAATAAAAAGATAACTATTGATGTGGAAGTTGTCAGTGGCGGTCAGTACCCTTTTAGTTTTGATGCTCAGGTTGCGGGTCTCGTCAAGAATCCAGTCTAATATCCCAAATGCTGGTACTAGACCATATCTCACAAGACCATATCTCACAAACATTGAGATATGGTCTTGTTGAATGCAGACATGTCTGAGTGCCATATTTTCTCGTATGTATCTGATTTTATTTTTCAAATTTCTCATCAATACAAAAACAACTAGTTTCTAACGCAAGAAACTCTCCCTTTGTCTCTCCTTCTACCTGATTCTCTTTCTCTCTCTCTCTCTCTCTCTCTCTCTCTCTCTCTCTCTCTCTCGCTGGAATTTAAACATCAGTGGGAATAGTTATGTATGTATACATGTCTGCACTTATGTAAGCATCCATTTATTCATATATGTGTGCGTACGTGTGTGCTTGTATGCATGTACAAATGTATGCATATGAGCACTACGTACATACATAAAGTATATATATATATATATATATATATATATATATATATACATACACATACAAGCTTTAGATGCCATTATTTATCAAGTTCGCATTGTTTTAACTTATGTTTGTGTACAAATATATTTTCCTTGCTAACATGTATTTACACGCATTTATCACAGACTAAACTTATGTAATGATTTCTTTTAATGGCTTGTAGATACAATTTCCTAATTCACCGAGATTTTTTTTTTTCAGAAATCCAAGTTCTCAAAGTTGGTGCCATTGCCCCTATAATTATATATGACCATGACATCATTCCTTATGAGTAGATTATACTGTAATGGAACTTTCAGGTAATTGATTATGATGAACGTGAAATTTTCATCGTTAATTTTTACAGACTGCAACGGTTGTTGCATTTATGTGGTTTATCCTTTTGTGCATCGAGTAGTTGTAATCGTCTTTTGTTCCTGTATTCTTAAAGCATACCCTTCAAAATTACAGTTTAATATTTCAGTTGTTGGTCCAAGCTAAACTAATTTCGTTATCTATGTTGCTATCCCATTGAAGCTTTCTATTAAAATAGCCATGCATGATCATCTGAATATTGTATACAGCTTCTTTTCTTTTCTTTTTTTTGTCCCGGTTAGGTAGAGTTGTGCTGGAAATACTTTCCGAGGATGATTTTCCAACCCCTGTGATGTTATTTGCATTTTGTATGCAGATTTGCCAGTCTAACTTACTTTTTCACTTGTGTGTTTTTTTTTCTATTTTCAGACGTTGACCAACTGACGTTCAGCCTGGGACATATCAGTTACATCGATCTCCAGAATCTAATGGGTATCACAGTAATTATCTGTTTCTCTTGGATTAATTTAAAATCTCCACCGGAAACTAGACCTGTGTCTAACGAAAACAAATTACATGTTTCTAATATACTTAAGAGAAGTGAAGAAGAAATAATGAATTCCATTCTTTTGCTTGTATTAATTCACAATGACATTAGCCTCTGAAACGAAGTGCGATTGCACCAAGCGAGAATAAACAAACAGGTCATAGACTCAAAGGTGTGATAGAAGTTCCGCTCTAATCTACGCCATCATTTTATTAAGTGTGTTCGTCATCATAATATACATGCATACAGATAGATAGATAGATACATACATACATACATACATACATACATACATACATACATACATACATACATACATACATACATACATACATGGAACTGATTGTTGTAATTAATTATTTGGTGTTAATCTTTGCAGATTAATTTCATGTACTCATGATGCTGCAAATAAATTATTTTAGCCATGTAGTCATGCATCGACACCATATCGCTTTATCTAATTATTTATTGATTTCTACTAAAGATTATCACTGATATATTTGGATAATAACAAGTTTTCCATTCCTTGATTAAATCTTACATATCTTGTTAGCTATTTCAAACAATTGGTTTACTTCTTAATATAATTTTTTCAGATAATATCTTAACGTTAATTTATAGACCTTTCAAATAATCTATATCTGTCAGATTATAGTCGAAGAATCATGCATACGATTAACATTATTCTTACCCCCATATGGTCTCAAAAGAATTGTCTAAATTCTAACAAAAGTGATAAACCAGGAGTTTGACCATGTGACACGTTGAAGACATCAAAATGAAAACTAATAGCTACATACATGTGAAGAACCATTCTATGTGCACTACAGTACTCCTCTACTAAACCATGCTTTCACACTTCATTACTACTTGATACACATCGTCTACATTATACATAGTGGAGGCGCAAGGGCCCAGTGGTTATACATACACCTGATATATCATAGCACTACACATAAAACAACTTCTTTCTTGTAGAAGGGGCTTCTTATATACATATAGGCATGAATTGTCAGCATAAATGAGGCATCACATCCATTTGACCGAATTATTCTTAAGCAGAGTTGACCTAAGGTTGAACAGTAAAGACTAAATCATAATACAGTATGCTGCAAAAAAAAACAACATAAAATAACTCGAAACAGCCAAAATTCATCATGTGTGGGGGTGCGCGCGCGTGTGCGCGAGAGTAGACACCCGCACACACTATGTACGAAGACATAGATGTAAAAATTCTGTAAGTCTCAGCAATAATATTAAATCCAGTAAACTATCCAACAGCGATAACATAGTCCATTCCTCTACTTGTAACTTGCAGTATCCAAAATAATTGCTCTCTTAGCGATGATTGCGATAACTTTATTTCGAAAATTTTAGCCTATCGTGCTAAAGTCCAACACGCCAACAACAATAATAGATTACAAATTCATAGATATTGCCCGCGATCACATTAAGCTACAAACTACACTAATTAAAATGTTTCAATGAATTAATTAACATGATAATTATATTTCTACAAACACTAACACAGGAAAGACTCATTTACGTATACTAATTTAAATTCAGATCTTAATGATACGTTTGTATCCGGTTTGTTTTGGAGAACTGTAAGCTGTTAGTTGGGGGTTGATTTTGAACTAATTCTCACTTTGCTTTTGGAATTATTATTCATTTTGAATGTAAATGGCTCTTGATTAATATAAAGACAAAGGTAAAATTCTTGAGTCATACTGACTCACAAGGGCCTGCTTCCCGGTTTTATGACGTATATATTCCCCACCTGGACGGGACGCCGGTCTCTCGCAGGATTATACATTTTTGTCAGCTAAGCGGACTGGAGCAACGTGAAACAAATTGTCTTGCTCAAGAACACAATGCGTCGCCCGTTCCAGGAATCGAAACCAGAATCTCATGCTCATGAGTTCAACACCCTAACTACTAAGCCACACGCCTCCACATTGCCTATAAAAACGTTGAGAAAACTATTTCACGTCAGTAAATAGCAGAACAAACTTCAATAGAGATTTTTTCAAAGCCAAAATAGATCAACTATAAAATTTGACTATCAAAGTGTTTTACAGTTGTAAATTAAGTGAGTTGAGTATCAATAAATTAGGATTTTCATCTTGCAGCTCATCAAAAAGACATTTGTATTTTATTTGTTCATGCTCATGATTTTGTAAATCTACAAACATTCTTTTGTACTTGATTAAAAACCAATATTCTCTAGCATAATTCAGCATCAATACATGATTTTTTTTTATATATTCTTTCAGTGTCTTTTCTTATTTAAATTACGAAGAATTACAACTTTGATAATGAAGCCTAAACTACTATACTACAGGTTTCTAGACAATTTTCACTGCAGTTTCAAATTTAAATGCTATCGAAATGGTCCCCACTTTTGTTCTCTGCGGTTTCTCGACTTTCTTTAGTGTCGTGACCTAGCTCAGATTCCAAGGTATACTCATTACGTAATGTGTACAATTTATCTGAAAAACATTCGGGATAATCATGCAATAGAAATTTGCCCCACTCTACTAAATATTGAACGTTTATATAATAATAATAATAATAATAATAATAATAATAATAATAATAATAATAATAATAATAATAATAATAATAATAATATTTCGACAGCGAACCTGTCGTTGTCGATTTCAAAATAAAACGCGATAAAAATTCAAAATCATAGAAATTCAAATCTAAAATTTGAACGAGAGCAACCAGCGTCCACACATTGATGGAATGATATCATCAGACTTTAAATTTCAATTTTATAACTGGCAAAAAGAAAAGGGTAGAAGAGAGAAGAAAGGAGAGAAAAAAGAATATTTAATCAAACAGTTTTGTGTAAATTTGATGAAATTCTGTCATTTTATTCATTCCTCCTATATTTCTCTTCATGCATTTTGAGTATTGAAAGTGTAGCAGATTCAGAATATTTTCTGAGAATATGCACTTACAAGTCTTTTTTCAAAATTTCAGCCGTTTGATCGAATCTGGCATAATTGGATGGAAATCCTAATTGGTATCCCGATTGGTATCCAGATAAAGTTCGGGTTGGGCGTTCACAAGCACGAATGGAATTTCTTGAATCTTGTCAGAAAGACGTTAGAGAAAGCCTTAAAACAAGTGGAAAGAAGTCATGGAATAACCTTACAAATTCCCAACGTTTCATGAAGTCTTACCTGTCGATCCAAAGCCCAATTACAGAGAGGAACTTGAGAAAATAATTCTGGAAATGGAGGAAAACAATTCATTTATAAGGCCGAATCCAGGATTTTACGTTTAGAAAGAACACCTGTATTTTATGGTCTCCTAAAACTACGTAAAAAGTTCGAATGATTTCCCCCAATGCGCCCAATTTGTGGCGGATATGAATGTTGTACAGTCAAGATTTCGGAATGGCTGGATAGCTTTCTAATCCCTGTTGCAAAAAGATCAAGTTCCTATATTCGGGATACTTTTGATTTTGTGTCTAAAATCAGCAACTTTTTTAAGCACCGAAGCCCACGTCGAAAACTAGCGGTGAATTTTTGGACACAAAAGTGAAGTTTTCTTGAGGCAGAATAGTTACAGAGTTATTTTGCAAGCCCACATCATCCCACATTTACCTCCACCGCCTCTGCGATCATCCCCATTATATAATTGGATCAAATCCGAAATCCCCATCTTTTAGGATAAAAATGATTTATACTGACATTGGGAATTACAGGAAACATGCAAATTCTTTTGTACACCATTATGTCAAACGCGGTTGCAGTGAATCACGATTAAAGAAAATAGCAAATGAGATAGCTGAGATTAGCAAAAAAGTCAAACCTTCACGCATAAGTTTAGCAGACACAATAAAATATGTGACATAATTCTTTTAGTGATTAACTGGCGTTTGGAAAGTGTTGCATGAAAGTTACCAACATGTTGCTGAAAAATATCCTCGTTTCAAACAGGTATTTCCTCAGTCGCCTATTATAGCCTTTAGACGGAATAAAAATATAAGAGAATTATTGACATCTATTTCTGATTCAAAGAAAACTAGTATTGGAGTATCTGCACGCTGTACCTTGAAAAACAGCCGCAAGAGAGGGAAGCCCTGTTCATTGTGCAACAACATGAGTCAAGTGAATTCCATCAGGAGTCATAAGAGAAATGTTATGATTTATACAGAAGGTGGGACATATAGAGATTCCCATTTGGTGTACGCGGCAGAATGCACGAAACACAACTCGATTTATGTTGGTTGTACAAGAGAAGAATTAAACAAAAGATTTAATGGGCACAGATATGACGTCAGGCACAATAACAGTAGTTCAACAGAATTTGTCGAACATTTTGCTTCAAACGGCTGCAATTTTTAAAGATTTGAAAGTGCATATTTTCAGAAAATATTCTGAATCTACTACACTTTCAATACTCAAAGTGCACGAGGAGAAATATGTTTGCGGGTTATTAACATCACACCCCTGTGAGAATGAATTAAATAACAAGAGAATTTCATCAAATTTACACAAAATTGTTTGATTAAATATTCTTCTTCTTTTTCCCTTTCTTTTTTCTCTCCTTTCTCCTTTCTTCTGCCTTTTTTCTGTTTGCCAGTTATAAAATTGAAACTTAAAGGCTGGTGATGTCATCACATCAACGTGTGGACGCTGGTTGCTCTTGTTCATATTTTAGATTTGAATTTTTATCACTTTGTATTTTGAACTCGACAAAAACATGCATGCTGTCGAAATATCGTTCAACAAATAAAATATCTATTGCAATCGCATCACGCTCTTCTGTTTACCTTTGTGAAGTGTTACGTCAAACCTTTTAAAATAATGATAATAATAATAATAATAATAATAATAATAATAATAATAATAATAATAATAATAATAATAATAATAATAATAGGACTATTCCAGAAGAGAACTATAACTGAAACTAATAAGATTATTTTGGCTGCAGCTATGGTTGTTGCAGATAGAGTTTGACGCAAAAGAGAACAAACAGAACGTAAAGAACCACCCTGGCGTGGACGAATTTGTGAGAAACAAACAAGGTTAAAAAGACATTTAGGACAAGTTGATAGACTGAGTAGAGGGGAATTGCAGAACGAAAGCATAAGAATAATGCTGGAAAGAACATATAGAATAAGAGATAAAGGTTTGATGAGATATTGGAATAATTGAAACAAAGAGTAGTAGCAATCAAAGCAAAACTGGAAAGGTATGACAATAGAACAAAACAATTCAGGCAAAACAGATTGTTCGAAGCAAATCAGAGGAAACTGTTTCAGGAACTAGATGGGCAATTACACGTAAGAATGATACCAGATGCGGAGGAAATCAGGGTATTCAGAATAGCAATCTGGGTCCAACTGAATAGCATAATGATGAAGCGGAGTAGCTGCATGTATTGCAAGATAGGTTAAGAAATAAAGAAGGTCAAAATAACATAACGATAACTACGGAAATGGTAAAAAATCAGTTTTAAAAAATCCCAAATTTGAAGCGGCCAGGACCGGATGGAGTCCAAGATTATTGGATGAAGAAGCTGACAGGGCTCCACGAAAGGGTAGCGCAATAGCTAGATGATTGTAATACCCAGCAGGCTGAAAAAGGGAAAAGCATTGTTGTGTGCCAAGGATCCTGAAAAGAGAAATGTTGCAGCCAACATTAGACCAATAACGTGCCTTCCTCTAATTTTGAAACTAATGCCATGTGCGTTGGCCGGTGAATTGTATAGATATCTGAAAAACAGTGGACTGCTACCTATTGAACAGAAAGGGTGCCGAGTGAGAAGCTTTTTCTGGCGTGTGCCCATACCATCTTTTTTCTGTTGTTATTCCATAGTGTTGGCATAGCTTCCAGTGTATGTAGGTCCCAACTCTGTCATGTCTGTCAATATATTCCTTCTTAGCCAGGACTGGGCAGCCAGAGATAATATGGTTTACTGTTTCTTGTCCATCTCCACATATTCTACAGTTACTTGTTATGTTTCTTTTCATTATATCTTTTTGGTAATTTCTGGTGGGGAGGCGTTGGTCTTGTGCTGCAGTTTAAAATCCTTCAGTCTCTAGATACAGCAGTTGTCAGCGATATATAGAATTCCAGCGGTTACTCAGGAAGTGGTGTCGCAAATAGCCAGTGGGCTTACTAAAAAATATTAGCGAGAGAAGCAGTAATAATAGCAAAAGGAGCCATTTTTAATATATAACTAATTCTATGTTGTGTTTTTCATAATCGTATAGAAATCAGAAACAAGGAAGTCGGGCTTATACAGTGTGGAGATTAGTCGTCCGGTACATCAAATCCCGTTACATTGAAGCAGTGGACACGATTTCAAGTCAGCTCGTTTTGTTATAGACACACATCTCTCTTTCTCCTTCTCTCTCTTTCTCTCTCTCTCACTCTCTCTTTTTCTGTCTCTTTCCCTCGTTCTCTCTCTCTCTCTCTCTCTCTATCTCTCTCTATCTCTCTCTTTCTCTCTCTCTCTCTCTCTCTGTTTATACATAAACACACACGTATATATAAAGATACACACATACATATATATAGCATGCATATATGTATGTAAAGATGTATATATATATATATATATATATATATATATATATATACATACATACATATATACATACATATACATATATATGTATTGTATGTTTAAATATATACATGTGTGTGCATGTCTGTCTGTGTGAACATATATGTAATATATATGTATGTATAATGATGTACACTCTAACAGCAAGTGGAATGTAATGTAGCTAGGACCACGGAAGTTGAAAATGAAAATCTTATCGAGTCTACTTTCTACTCAAATAATCTTAAATGGTCGAATTTCCGTCGGATATATTCTCAACTAATAAATTTATTGTAACCCAATTCTTCATGCATCATTAGTTCTGACAGCTGCAACTATCCCTATTAATCTCTGGAATGAAGTATTTTGCAGAATTTTTTTTTTTAATTTGTATTAATTGAGGCAGCAGCTTTCCATAGAATTATGTTTTACAATATAAAATTATTTGCTTCCTTAGTCGTGTTCATATTCACACTTGAATTCCCAAATCATAACCTTTTATTAACAGATATCTTCAACGACACAAAGTGTCTCTCTGTTCTTCACACTAGATAATACTTGTGTGTGTTTAACTTCACGTGATTTAGTCGTTTTCGATTCCACACTGATAAAGCGACCCCCAGACAAATGGAGGACACTGATCAGCAACTGAACCAGAATGATATAGCAATATAGAATAAAGTGTTTTGCTTAGAAACAGAATAGAATACGAGAAGTGAATTTGAAATTATGCTTCATGAGCAGATATTTTAGTTGGTTAACTCCTCAGCCATCTTACGTTGAATATCACATTGTTGTGTCGCTCACACTTGCGCACAAGAACAATTTTTGTAAGCAAAAGTTACACTCAATCTAAAGTCCTATTATTAATTCGTCCACCTCCAGCAGGAAGTGTTAATCCGCCACACTCAGTGAGGTCGGTGGATAAATCAGCAACTCCACTGAAGGTAGAGGATTGCTCTGTCTCACTAGAACCTTAGGGTTCATCAGCCTCACATTAATGGTGAAGTGAATGCTTCAGCTTAACATTGATTTGAACAGACCTGTAATTAAAGGTATTCCAATCGTGACCATTCCGTTGACGCACTTTGAGCATTAGTTTTTTCATCAGCAAATTGTGCAATCAGTTAGAGGCTTTCTCACAGGCTCTTATACACATGCTGAATTCAGAAAAATGGGGAGTAAAATCTATATTTAATGCTATATCTAATCTACTTTCCAGCCATTGTGTTACGCTGATATATTATTGGCACAATATATGAGGCACAATACTTCATGTGAAGGGTTTATGAGGGTAGAGTCGAATATGCTGACCCCAAAACATAGCTGGTGATTTATTTTATCGAACCCAGGAAGTTGAAAAGTAAAGCGTTGGCCTTGACAGGATTTGAACACAGAACGTAAAGAGTTATACTACTTTCTTCTTTCTGTCGGTTTCAATAATATAACAGTTCCTCCTATTAGAAAACGTTGCTAGCCTCTTAACTCTTCCCCATTTCTAAAAGAAACACATTGTAAGTGGTCTCTAACGGCATTTCTCCCGGTTCAATGTGACTGATTCAAAGTAAGAGAAAAATTCCTGAACCTGATGACATGACTGGTTTGTTATTTATCGATCTCAGAAGCAGGAAAGGCAAAGCCGATCTCGGCTGGATTTGAACTCAGATATATAAAGTGTTATATAAACAATATAATAGATAATACATTTACAGGCAGTGGATTAGCAGAAATGGGGGGATGCAATAAAATAAAGTATCACTCAAGTGCTGAGGTCGATATTATCAAGTGTTCCTTCCCACCAAATTTGACACCTTGTGTATATGTTACAGATCCTCACATTATACGCCAGTATTTGAATGTGGCGATAGATAAGTCAGGATATAAACGAATTTAATCTTTTTGTCTTATGTAGTTACACTCATTTACGTTCTGAATTCAAATCCCGCTGGTATTGGTTTCGCTTTCCATTTTTCCATGTTCAATATAAAATAAATAGCATTGAAGTCAATTTAATTTCCTATACATCCTTTCAAGTTTTGTGGTCTTGTAGCTATACTAGAAATCGATATTCCTACATAAAGCCTTGTTGTTTAGCTCAAGGTTAACTCTTATTTGACAAACCTATGACCACAACACTTGACCATAACCACCCCGTCTTTTAGGAGTATGTAAGATTACATTATCCAGTGAATCCTTAAGACGGGAAGGAGTAATTTTAATGAGATTCTAGTAGATCGATTGACCATCTAGAGGCTCCCGCATTAGCGAAGTAGTAAAATAGGAATGTGGGACAACATCGTGCTTTCATGAGTATTTGCGATATAGTCTCCACTAGGATTGAAATTGGTTTACCAGCTTTGCTTCCTAGAAGATTAAATTTTGTTCCACGATATGTGTTATAAATTTTATAATATGCTTAAACTTAACATATTTCCCTTGGAACGGCTTTCACTGTTAATTTCCTTTTATACTTGTGTATTTGGTTTTCTACTGAGCTTCCATTGATATCAATATTCGATTAAACAAAATGTATGATTAGGATATTCCTAATGAGGTGCTACAGATCCTTCAACAGAATAGAATTCCCTCAGATGTTGAAATGACCATAGGGAGTTTTAGAACAACCCAGTACTTTGTTTAGTTCTCATGACTGACTGGAATATTCGAGACATGATAAATTATAAACATGAATTATATTTCCCATGGGATCATTATTCTTCTTAAATTACTTAGAATTTCTCAACAGAGATATTGGTGCTTTATGTTCAATGTTTGAGAGAAAGAAAAGCTTTAGTTCTCTCTATGTATTATATGGATACTCTGTATCGGAGATTCGGCAAAATCTTTCCAATCATCTTATGCATGATCGCGGAAATCATAAATACGTTTCTTTTAATTTACCATACAAGTATTATTCATCTGTCTACTTTGCATAGAATATTAATTCGAAATTCGGAACCAATAGATTCAATAAGAAATCTCACTTTGTCGATACATTGATGATATTTCAATAGCTTGCTTTCGGTATGAAATGAAGTTGTTAAGATATAGTCTTTTATAATATATA
Source organism: Octopus bimaculoides (assembly GCF_046866305.1). NCBI lineage: Eukaryota > Metazoa > Mollusca > Cephalopoda > Octopoda > Octopodidae > Octopus > Octopus bimaculoides. The sequence continues at coordinate 115,771,198 of NC_142929.1, forward strand.
ACAAAATTATATTGATATATGAGAGAATGTTCGATATGGAAGGACAAAAAAAAAGACATTATTTGCCGTCTCCATTAAGTTGTACATGACTTCATATATATTTCATATATTTACATGTGTGTGTGTATATATCTGTGTGTGGGTGTGTCTATGCATGCATGTGTATATATATGTGTGTGTGTGTGTGTATGCATGTGTGTGTATATATACATATATATATATGTGTGTGTGTGTCTATATATATATATATATATATATATATATATATACGTGTATGTGTGTTAATACATATTTGTACATATCTTTATAGATAGATAGATAGATAGATAGATAGCTAGATAGATAGATAGATAGATAGATAGATAGATAGATAGATAGATAGATAGATAGATAGATAGATAGATAGATAGATTGTGTGAGAGAGAGAGGAATAGAGACAGAGAGTCATAAAGACAGAGAGAGAAAGAGAGATTTGGTAGAACAAATAGGTGATAAATAGTTCGGCACATGAGTATAGATAAATTTTAAAAGTGGCTCTAGAGCTGAGAGTTTGATAAGTACCATACACAAAACAGCAGCGTATCATATTGCGTTGATAACATAAAATAAAGCTTTACTTCTATTGCTAAATCTATTCAGAAAAACATGCTTGATATTTCACGTCTCATTTCTGTTCAAGAAACCAATATTATTCACGTAGAGTAATATATTCTCTTTATATTCAATATAACACTATTAATTCAATATTTCTCACAAAGTACTGATCCAATATACTTACAAATATCGTTTTTATATAAAGAGATGAACATATGCTCATCTGTCTATTTCGTGTAGAAAATTAATTTTTCCCTCCGAATTGGAACAAGGCCACACGTATTTTTAGGGATGAGTTTACTGGATTGAATGAACTCTATTTCATAATTAATACATTGCGGCGAGCTGGCAGAAATGTTAGCACGTCTGTCTCTACGTTCTGAGTTCAAATTCTGCCGAGGTCGACTTTGCCTTTTATCCTTTCGGAGTTTATAAATTAAGTACCAGTTGCGTACTGGGGTCGATCTAATCGACTGGTCCCCTCCCACTTGTGCCGAGAGTAGAAAAGAATATTTAGTGGCTGGCTTCGGTGAGATGGATGTAGAAATGTATCCAAGGGGCATATGAATTCATAGAAATATCTTATAGATGTAGCCATGGTTTGTGGTTAAGAAGTTGCTTATGACCACTTGTTTTGGTGTATACTTTCACCTCCCGGCAATTTATACAAGTGAATCCTTCCATAGCTTCAAGTTGACTAAGATATTAGACTCTTGTATAAAATGCCAAACAGTATATGCATAGTTACTTCACAATATATATATTTCGCTTAGGTATTAGAACATAATATACAATGCTTCAGAACGAAGCTCTTGTCGAGTACAGAGCTGTAATAGGAAAATAAGATGACAAAGGAATAAACAATAATCATATGAACTTCATTAGCTTCCAGGTGTTTCTGCTATATGATGCAATGAACTCGTAGTTGAGTGCTTGAGTAACACTATTGTTTCGTCTGAGCCTCAAAAATGAAGTGCAGTTTATTTGGGAAAAACAATTACATTTATAATGTAAACAGGTGTAAGCTGATGAAGTTCATGAGATAATATACACATGTGTGTATGTATGTATGCATGTATATACATATATATATATATATATATATATATATATATATATATATATATATATATGTATGTATGCATGTATGTGACCAAAAGATATCAGGAACGAATAGAACATAAATGCATGAGTATACAACAGTAAAATGTAGTTCTGTAGGAAGAAACACCACGTTATAAAGGCACGTTAAAAAGGACCTTCATAAACAATGCTGAAAAGCGTGTCGTAGTGGGCTGGGCTTCTTTTGTTGGCACAAAATTTAAAGTAACCTCCTAAGAACGTATGCTTGTTTAAAATGTGTTTGTTTAAAATCGGTACATTTGGACAAGAATACCTTGCGATGTTTATGAACGGCCCAGACATCTCCCCTTACACTAATGCGGCCCAGACATCTTACATTAAACCGGCCCAGACATCTCCCGTTACACTAGTACGATGAAATATCAATCAAATATTGATCAAACTACTGAACTGCTAATCGGTTAGCACCTTTAAAACGGGTGCCCAGCACACAGCTGCAATCCAATGACTAAAAGTTGGTAAAGAATACAAGAATACAAAATAGAGGAACAAAACTACATGGAATCAGGGACTTACTCCGCCATTCTACTGTTTCTCTCTTCCATCGACTTTAATGATAAATATCGATTTCTTACGGTGGTAATAGTCTAAACATTTGTAGTACGGGGTGGGTGTAATCGATTTAATCGTTTGATGTAGATTTTAACGATCAGGATGGGAGAAAATCAAGGCTAAGTCCTGTGAGGGTTGGAAAAAATGGTTAAAAGGATGATAATGGTATAACGGCAGATTTGAAAACTGATTCGCGGCTCTTAACGGTGAGTTCAATTCTAACATATGGAAACAACTGGTAATTGAACTAATAAATGAACCTCAGTAGGGGTTACTTTACCAGTTAGAAATAACTGACTTGATATTAGACAACAACAACAACAACAGCAACAGCAACTAATATGAGTGAAGTGATGTCTTCTCTGCGAAACTAGACTTATGAATCATTCCAGCGGACCACAGAAGTTTGTTAAATGTGAATTAGAAAAATATCTCTAAAACTACTCACACATTTAGTCTAATATAAACCATATATAATTATTAATGTAAAAGAAATACATTTATATGTACGCTAGTTTCTGCACAAATGCAAGCCCATAAAATTCACATTAAAATTATATTCTGTTAGTAAAGTAAAATGGCCATAAAATAAAATATCTCTGACAAATAACCAATGTTTATAGCTTTCTGTTTTTTTTGTGTCCTGGAAACAACATTACGTTTGCACATAGACACTTAGTAAATCTATAGAATCAATGCTGTAATGTTAACGTATATAACGTGGGTAGGACCTTAATGGGTAGGACCTTAACACTTCAAAATTAAAATGATACAAATTGCTAATTTTATTAGTTTTAACATTAAACTAGTTTCTTAAAGGGACAATAGAAGTATTAAATAAGAATACATAAAATTGGCTTATAGAAGCTATTACTTTATTGCTTGAAGTTTCTTTTGTGAACTTTTGGAACATATGGTTTGCTTACAGTTTTTTTTTTTTGTTTTTTTTTTTTGGTTATCTAATTGTAGGTTATATAAAAAACATATAGTGAAATTGTTATCAATGTTATTGAAACTTAAATAGTTAAATATATATTTTTCAGTTCATATTTTAATGGACAAAGACGAATATTCGTCAGAATATAAAGGATAATCAACGTGAATTAGAACATTTACAACAGACATTATGAAGTAAAGTTTCAAGATCATTCTATTGACGAAATATGTCATAGAAAATGTGTTGTATGACCGGACTGCATTTAAAATAGATCATTTCTTTCATATTTAATGATCGTATATTCCCGTTTATATGATTACGTATATGGACGCAGCAAAGCAAATAACAAGAAGTTCGCTTTGCAGCCATGAGATTCTGGGTTCAATCTCAGTGTGTGGCATCTTGGGCGAGTGTTCTTTACTAGATCCTCGCTTGTGAGTGAAACTGCATATAGAGAAACTCTGCTGAAACCTGTCGGATGGACTATACCAGTTATTCAAAGAAAGTCTTGACACGTCCCACTTCATGTTATATTAACTCTACCCGACAATTACATTAAGGTTAGACGTGTTTGTTAAATACTCAGTCAAGTACACAATAATTCGATGAGCAGATACGTGACCCCCAACAAAACAGTCATCGCCAAAGCCGACGAAGCTCCATTTTTATATTATTCTTATTTGCGGTCTTCTTACACGTTATTTTTTTCACAGACGCCTTATAATCCGATGAAAACTCTAAAATATCTGGCGAATGTGAGAAACGGATGGAGACATTCTGTTTTGCGCTACGTCTTCGCGGATGTCTAATAAAATTAACCGTTACATGAAATTTATAAAATAAAATACGTTTGTAACCTACAAGGAGAGTGGAATTATTAAGTCGTTGGACAAAATGCCTTGAGACATTGAATCCGGTTCTTTAGAATCTAAGTTAACTTGCGACAGCGTTGGTGTTATGCTGTGTCACCTTTCCTTAGAACAACATCAATGGCTTGGAGATAGGAAATTCCTTGCATAGGCAACTGTTGGACTTCCGTTAAAAAAAAATAATAAAGAGACCTATACTCTAGAGAGCTGCTGTCCAGGTGCGGACGTGTGTTCAACATTGACCAAATAAAACCTTAATAGTAGATAATAAAATGTCGTGGGGACTTACATGAAATTCCTCACTTGCTAATAGTCCCCATGAAAGAAACAGCATGATACTCATCAAAAATTTAATTGTAACGAGGCGAATCTATTTAAAGCACTTTGTTACGAAGAAACTTAACCAAAAATTACCGATTTTTAGGATTATATTTGGCAGAAATCCGATATTTTTGCTAAAATCCACCGATTTCTCTAATGCCTCTGATATCAATAATGATGACTCTAAGATCTATAAATAAATTTTTGGTTATAGGAGAAAAGGTTGTCGTATATTCCTATACTCTCAATGGATTTTAAATACGATATATTTATGTTGACAGCGGGCTAAAATATACTCACATAATCCCAGTGGATACCCGGAATAAAACAAATACGCCTGTTTAAACGCGTGTGCGTGTGTGCCTAGGTGTGTGTGACTATGTGTATTCCCTTCATGACGACAGTACCACGTCTAACTACATCTACAAATATATTGTATTGTTTTAAGGATGGAGTAATAACGCCAACATTTTCAAACGAACTCACACACACATACACACACGAACAGACATATGTGTGTCATGTGTGTGTGTGTGTGTGTGTGTGTGTGTGTGTGTGTGTGATGGCGGTACAATACAATATAGACTGCTCTACTTTTTAGAGTATGCTTCTACTCCAGATTTATGTTTTTCTAAAAACGATATATATATATATATATATATATATATATTTGAAAATATACTTACATAATCCCATTGGATATCGCGAATAAAACAAATATGCCTGTTTGCATGTGTGTGTGTGTACGTGTGTCAAAATAAAATTCTATTTGTCAGACCAAAATTCTACTACTTCCAATCTTTTTCCTTGAAGGCTATTTCTGTAGAGGGTGGTCGTGTCTAACCAGGATCGTCTCTATATCTACACTGTCATGAACGTGGTTTCGTATGCCCATGTCATCTCTGATGAAACTAGAAACCAATTATCATTATTTTTTTCAAAATAATGAACAGTAAGTTTCTTAATCATTGGCTCCTGTAACATCTGGACGCGGTTTTGGAATCTTCACCCCTATGGGTCTGCCACATTTAGGTAGCAAGTATATTTCACGATTCCGTGCTGCTACTCTTTACGTCTCGCCCAGAGATTTATTATTGCTATATATATATTTGTGTGTGTATAAGTATGTATGCATCTATCTATCTATCTATCTATCTATCCATCCATCTATCTCTCTAAGCGTGTGCGTGGTGAGGAGAAATAATTAAAAACTTAAGTGATATCATGATATCTGGAGAGAAACACTGACACGTTAACCTTATTAAAAACATGATTAGCTTTATGAAAACAAATCTAGTAAAGTTCCCCTGTCAGTTCATAATAGAAGCATTCTAGTTAAAACACTAAATTAGTTCACTTCGAGATTACTTCACAGAACATGTTATATGTAAACAAGGCCTGCTTTACTTTTATTCTATATTTTTAATAGTATAATATTGAAACATTGCTAAATTCGAAGGACATATTTCTCCGTGAACTCGTTAAAGCTACTTTGCATCATGAAATCTTGTGGCCTAGTGATTAGAGTGTTCGATTTATAAAGTCGTTGGTTCAATTACTGGACAGAACGGTTCTTGAGTCTTGTGGCCAGGAATTTCATTACATTTTGTTCCAGTGTACTCTGTGTGATGAGTGCTAACCAGTTACTGCTACAGGCCTCTCGACCTCCAGCTTTTATGGCTTGGTCAAAGATAAGGGAGCCGACACGATGTCTATATCTGATCGAGACTATATAGACACAATGTACGTTTCATATTATCAAGCTACGCTCGCTCGTATGTGGCGCTTGGCTCTACAGTAGTTACATTGCATCCAAGGTCATTCAGCCTCTTGACAAAACGGAGCTAATTCACATGTATGTATGATTCATGTTCTCTTTCTCTCTTTAATTTAGAATAAATTTTGACCGGCCCCATACTTGGCAGCAAAAGTGAAGAAAAACATCCTGTTTACCTTTATCCTTTAAATCTTAAAAGAGGTTTTGCAAATTTTTATAGCCCCGAGTATCGTGGTTACTTGTGGCGTATGAATTAAGGACTTGCTTTGTCTTCCCAGGATCTCAAGTTCAGCCATACTTTGCTCCAGACGCCTCAGTAGGTATCCTATTGCTTCAATAATAATAGGTGTGAATCTGACAATATATCTTGGGTACTGGATTTGCAAACTCCGTATCATTGGTTCATAAAAGTCATCTTTCTAATATATTTTTTATGTATGTATGTATGTATGTATCAAAATATATGAGGACGTGAGAAAGAGAGACGAGAGGAAAGGGCAGGGAAGCTTGTGTTCGAGTAGTCTAAATCTAGATAGATCCGAGGCGAATAATCCACTATAGTATTGGTAGAAATACCACAGACTAGGCTGCCAAAGATTGTGTGTTTATGAGCGACTTTATGATATGCATTCACTTGGCCTTTCTTTTGATTAGATTCAAAATCTGTATGTGTATAAAATCAACTTCCTAAATGAGGTTGCAGTCCTCCATTATGAGACTCATTTAGGCTCTCTAGAATATTAGTAGATATAGGTAAGGCAGATGAAGCAATCTCTAGTATCGAAGAATGAACACTAGTTTCTTTTATACTGTCATCGCCATATGTAACTCTTTTCTGATAATCTTTTAATTAAAATATGTCATAATTACGTTTTCTTATTTAAAAAGTGAGAAGGAAAACTTAATCAGTCAAAATTTCTTTATTTCTAAGAAATTAAAGGTGAATATCAAGTTTTTGAGATAAAATAAATTAGTAAAAGTAAAAAAGTACAGCAGTATTTTGTCGACTGAGTGTCATTTGATAACCAAAGTATTCCCATTGTTTTTTGTTTTTGTTGTTTTTTATTTCCTGTTACATTAGCTGATAGTGAAAAAAATATAGTTCGAACGTCGTCCACCAAGATACCCTGGAATGTTGAAACAATACGTTTAAACATTGTGTCACTTCAATAACAATTTTCATTATTGTTTTAATCTGAATGTTTTTTTTTTTATTTTACTTTTCGCATTTTTGTATGGAGTGGAGGTGGTAATATTCTCATGAATTCTTTATTTCAGTTCTTATCCAAATCTTCTTTATATTTTACGTGTTTATTTTTTCAGTTACAAGCTCGAACTTTACAATTTTTGTAATTCTTTATTGTATTCAGATAATGTTATTTTTTATGTCACGATCCAGAAATAAAGCAGCAAATGTCAGTTTCAATATCAAATAAATAAACAAACACAAACAGAATCAATCTTTTGAATGGCATTTGGTGTATTCAGAAAGTAATCTCAGAATTACAATGCTGTTGTCGATGTGACTCATGAATCAACCTTGTAATGAAAGGCATTGCAGTCTTGAACACTCTTTATCATAGAAAATGGGTAGAGGGTATTTTAGTCCTTTATTTTAGTTAGGAGGGGAAGCAGTGCCCATAACAGCTTTGTAGGGTCTCCGAGATTCATGGAAGGAAGAGATCGCCAAACGGGAAACCTGTTTCAAATGTTAATGTCATCCAAGGATCAAGTGCCGATGTGAAATTGAGTGACAGAGTAAATCTACCACCCACGTAGATGCAGTAGGATTTGAACAAGATTAGGAGCAAATCCCATTAGGTAACCTACCTGGTGATCTAAAGACTCTGTCAGTTCACTGTCCAAGACCGGTAAATCATTTTATCGATCCCAAGAAGGAATGCGAGGAGCCACAATAATTACTGCAAGGCATATCTTTCGACTTTCTAACGATTCAACCAATTCGAAATGTACTCATAAAGCATAAAATATACCAATTAAAATTAAGCCTTAAGAGTGTATTTAGGTTGCGTTGTAAACTTCAGCAGTTAACATATTTCATTAGAGATAAATAATACAACTAAGTTCCACTTATGTAGATAGAACAATAGATAAATCCCTTAAGAGTAGTTCTTGAAAGTGAAAATCAGAAATTAAACAGAAAGGAATCATAGTGAACGAATCATAGTGACAAATATGCTGTTTATTGTATTTACATTGAAATTAAGTTAGCAGGTAGTGTGCTCTTTCTTACAATAGTAATGTTATATACTATTATTCCTATATGTTCACTCGCTGAGCAGCTGCAGTAAGTTAAGTACTAATAATTTAGATATAACAACCTACAGCTATGTTTAAAGAAAACAGAAGAGCAAATGAAAAATCCTTCGAAAGCATCCCTTGAAAATCTGAAGTTATAGAATTTTTCGGAGAATTGAGTTCAGTCTGCATGTTAACAAGACATAAAATCGTTTATCTGAGATAGGAAGGAAAAGCAAACTCAGAAATAGCTTATGCATGTAAGAGACAATTAAGCACCTGTATTATTTAATGACCTGCAAAGATAATTTAACATTATTACATTCATTACGCATAACTTGAGCTTCCTGCTAATCTGTGAGAAGTTTCAGTAGAAAAAGCTCAACCACTGAAATGGTAAAAGGTTTTTCTTTTATAAAATATAAGAAAAGTAAATCAGTATTGGCTAAAAATTCAACGGAGCATTTTATGCTTCAAATTTCCTGGCAAAAAAGGAGTTTGTCCGAAACGTTGGATTTTCCATACCCCATAACAAGTCCACTGTATTCTTTTGTCGATTTTATTAAACTATACAAATCTTGCCGACGCAAACCAACGCCACTTAGCAATTGATTGATCTACCTGTGTATTCATGTGTGTGCATATGTATAACTGGGAAAATATCAGATTTTCAGCGATTTTACTATTATTTTCGCGTTTTTGCTATTAATTCTATCAAATTTATTTAAAGTACTGTATTGAGTACTTTTCTATCTTTCTTTGCACAGTGGTATACACGTACACACACATACACACACACACACACATACACACACACACACATATATATATATATATAGGTGAATGCGTGAGTCTGCGTAGCTGCTAACGGTATTCGTGTGGGTGCGGGGGAATATTTGTAATGAAACTAAAACCATAAAGAATTCTTATCCACTACTCCTTAAAATTGTATCGCATTCAGTAAAAACCTTTTCTCTGCGTACTTGGTTTGGCTAATGCTATATTTCATAACATATATTATTATACGCCTTTCATAATATTCTATTAGACAAAGTATTCCACCACAAAGTATTCCGTCATTACAAGGGCTACAATGACAAAATACATTTCAATTCAAATTTTCTATGCATTTTTCCAATCAAATTACAACTGATTACTGTATTTTATGCCATTCTATTCACATTGGAACTTGGCATGTAGAATAATGGATCCTGTGATGGTTAAAAGAAATATCTTAGATGAATCCTGGAAAATTTCTATAATTTTCATTGGAAAATTTTGTCTTATTTATCTGTTCATATTTTTATAACTACTGAATCGGAAATATTAATTCGATTACATACGTTCTTTCTCTAAATTTAAACACCTTTCAAGACAATTAGGCACAAGTGTACACTTCACTTAACTAGCTGCCGTAGCATGTCTTTGCAAGTGGAAAATAGTTCTATTGTGTAGCTATATGATCTATTGTATATTCCAGCTATGAGAAGCTACTTGTCAGAAAATATTGTTCAATTAACTGCTTCCTGTGTAGGTACCACATTAAATATTAAAATGTATATGTCACCGTTTTCATCTCCCTTATAGAGACCTGCACAGGCTCTTTCTCTCTCTCTCTCTCTCTTTCTCTCCTTCTCTCTCATGCGCACACACACTCATACATATATACTGTATATACATACATGTGTGCGTGTGTGTGTGTGTGTGTGTGTGTGTGTGCGTGTGTGTGTGTGTGCGTGTGTGTGTGTGCGTGTGTGTGTGTGCGTGTGTGTAAGATAAAATGAGACAACAAAGCCAAGGTAGTGTAGAATTTTCAGGACATTTATAAAGAGAAAGTTAGTCTTACGGCTGTTTCTGGGATATTAGGGATATCCCTTCAACAAAAAGTTAAATAGAGGGAAACAGTAGAGTTCAATATTAGGAGTTATTTTGGAAAAGGATGGAAATAAGAAGTATAAAGGGAAATAAGAGAATAAAAGTAAAAATTAAAATATGTGCTGTATGTTATAGTTGCAGTTCCATTATCCAAGGAAAGTGGTGTGTAGAAATGGTAGAAATGCGTCTTGTCCGTGGTATGTAAATTCCGATAGGAGTTCATGAACTCCCAGAAGCAGCTGTAAGACTAATTTTCTCTTTACAGATGTCCTGAAAATTCCACACAGCCTTGGTTTTGTTGTCTCATTTTATTTAACATATACATGCTCATACAAGACCCGCATTAGACTCCCCACTCATCTAATTATCAAATTGAGAGTTTAACTACGGTCCTTCCATAGCACTTACATAGCCTTACCTGCCACCTTGGGTCTTCTGGATACCAATAACTCTCATATATATATATATAAAATATATAGCTTTAGGGAAAATAACCAAGTTTCAAGAACTCATCGATGAAAATCTACTATCACATATAGAAAAATTAACAATTAAAAGCACAATAAATGAGTATAAAATAAAACAAAGTAAATATCATAAGATAAAGATAATTTTGGATTTTGTCCCTAATATTATATATATATATATACAGTGTTTCTGGCATATCCCAGAAACTGTTGTAAGACTTTCAATTTTTTTCCATTAATAATAATGCATATGACTTCTTGGGATATTTGTCTTGCTTTAATGTTTGTTGTCCTCTTTAACAAGTATATATCCGCTATATCAGAAATCTGCAATGGCCCTATAACTACCATCTCGGCTACAATATTAGAGCCCTAGTAATCCGTTACAGCACTTACCTAACGAACCTAATCGTTTAAATCACCTGTGAACTAAACCCCCATACTTTGTAGCCCCCCCCCCCCACACACACACACACACACATGCATACATATATATATATACATATATATATATATATACACACACACACACACACACACACACACACACACACACACACACACACACACACACACACACACACACACACACACACACATATATATATATATATATATATATATATATATATATATATATATGATAGACAATTAAGCTCCTAAGCTCCTGTATTATTTAATATCCTGTAAAGATAATTTAACATTGTTACATTCATTACGCATAACTTGAACTTCCTGCTAATCTGTGAGGATTTTCGTTATAAAAAGCACGATCACTGAAATGATAAAAGGTTATATGTATGTATATATGTATATATGTATGTTACATTATATTCATAGTATATCATGTAATATTATAATATAAATAAATTATTGGATTGTCAATAGTATCTCTCTATTTAATTTATTTTTGTAATCGCATTATACCCATATTTATATGTATGGTATTCAACTGACGTACCAGTGAATTAGATGTTTAACACACCCTTTGAAGGATCTCTTTTCCTCAAAAGGCTCGCTTCGAGAGTTGTATTCCCTCGCTTTCGGTACAATGTGTTTAATATGGTAGTTTTGACTTTAAGAGCCCCTCCTAGCGTGAGGCATTTATGTATAGTAATGCCCTTAATATAAATATATATATATAATAGTGAATTCAAAGAAACACAGAGAAAAGAAAAAGTCAACAAACGTATGGATGTAACACAAGCAATGTATTAATAAGATGCTCAGAGAAAGAAAAGAGTAGAGTTTTACGTTTCGAAAATAGCTGTTCTTCGGAAACAGGAAAGTCCAAGACGAAGGAGGAAGAAAATTCGCCAACAATCACGTGTGCACACATACATACACACAAGCACACACACAACAACATGCACCCATCAACACAGTCACAGCAACCCGTTCTTACACCCCTCTTCAGATTTCCTCTGCCTCTAACTTCACTATTGACCCCTCCATCTACGCACACATATAAACACACACACACATACACACTGCTACACCCACCCATTCACAAACTTGTCACTATGACTGTCATAGCGACTTTAACACACGTGCACACAGATCCTACCAAACAAACACTCACACTCATACACACACAGACTACGCACACAAACACGCACACAGTTGATGCCCCCCTCCACACACACACAGTTACCACCACACGCACACACGTTACCATACATACACACGCTACCATACATACACACACTACTCCTCACATACATACAAACACACACACGCATACGCTACCATACATACACACACATGCTACCACACGCACACACATACTGATCATCTTCATACTTTCTTCTCCTGAAAAGTACTTTATTATCTTTTTTTCTACTTCCGGTCACTTCAAAAATGTAACCGCACGTTATTATTGGCGATTTTACTTCTTCCTTCGTCTTGGAATTTTCTGTTGTTCCTATTTCCGAAAGAGAGCTATGCTCGAAACGTAATACTACTACTCTTTTTTTCTCTGAGCGTCTTATTTATACATTGCTTGTCTTACGTCTACAGGTTTGCTTGTTTTTCTTTTGCTTTTTTTTTCCGTTTTTTTTTAAATTGACTATTTACTGCATGCTCATAACACCCCCACCCCACCCCCGCCCTTCCGACTGTTTTGGAGTAGCTGATTCATAGATCTCTCTCTCTCTCTCTCTCTCTCTCTCTCTCTCTCTCTCTCTCTCTCTCTCTCTCTCTCTCTACCATTAGATTATGTCAACTTATTCATTCGGAGAACGCTATTTCTGCACCTTTATTTATATGTATATGTATGTATGTATGTATGTATGTATGTATGTATGTATGTATAAATGTACGTATGTATCTATATATATATAAATATACACACACACACACACACACACACACACACACACACACACACACGCATATATATATATATATATATATATATATATATATATATACATTCATACATGTGTGTTTGTGGGCATGTGTGTATATGCTGATGTATGTGTACGTGTGTGTGTAAACATCGCACGTTATTTAGAATACATGCATTAACAAATAAACCGAACAGCACTTCGGTAAAGACTCCTCCCTTGTTGCACCGTAACTAATTACGTACACTCAGATACGACTTAAAAATTAAAATCTTGCAGAAACGAAATCTAAATCGTAAATAGCTTTAAATGTAATCTGAACTAAAATTTGTTGAAATGTCTAGAATATATCGACATGTATTCAAAATGAAATACAAATTGGCAGCTATAAAATTCTGACGTAAAAGACAAGTTCATTTAATATATGAGAGACGTTTTTCGAATGTGAAATGGATAGAGTCAATCAAATAGGAGAAATATCTAAAATGTACCCAGTCAATGGGAATAAAAGCACCATATGAAAAGTAAATCTCCTGATGTAGCAAGAAAGGCATAATTCAAGCAAACAACCTGGGCTAAGGTGTGTCCATAACTTTCATTTTTTTTTTTTTTTTCTACGAAGAAGCATGTCATAACCACAGATAATGTATTCAAAATCATCCGAAAGTAATAAAACAGAAATTTTCTAAAGCATTTTGAAGACACAGAGTTTGAAACGTTAAACCTTAATCTACATCAGCTGAAACAAGGATATTAACATTCACAGTTGGAAAGAAAAATGCAAATAAACATTTTGTAAACGCAAAATACTAAGTAGACTGCTTGACAGTGATCTTAAATAGCGTCAGCGTAAAACGAAACTATTTGTATAAAAGACACCCTTCAGAAGAACAAGTTGAAAGCTACCTGATGTCTATGTAAACAAGGTGTGATAGTTTAATAAGATAGGTGCATGGATGGAATAAATAGAGCCGAATTATTTGCAAACATGTTGAAGGTGAACAATATCAGATTAATAGCACAGTACTGGAGATGTTAGTAGAGAAAGTAAGAAGCAGTTTATTCCAAAACCCAGATATTTTTATCACTTTTTATCGCTGAAATTTGGTTTCACTGTATGAGAGCGTGAAAGATACTGCTCTTGATCAGCTTATTCCCAAAAGTAGCTAAATTACTCAGGCTAAACAAAAATACTGCTCAGTAGCTTATTGAAACATTGTAAATAAGATATATACTTGGTGCCTCTAACGGTTCTTAAAAGATCGATGTACATCCGCCAACATTATATAAGCTGGAGGCAGTAACAAAATATAAGTAAGTGTCACTACTGATCAACTAAATTATATAAGAAGAAACATTAAAGAATTCAAGTACATAACTGTAATGTGGCTGGACTATCAGAGATGATAACACACTCTATAGGAGCATTATCAAAGCTTTAAAAACAGCAACCAAATTTCCCTCGATCTTGAAAAATGAGAGGACACATTATGTAATATAATGCTGTATTCAACTTCAAAAGACCGTATGCTTATAGATGAAACACTTAGATCATAAGGCTGATGTGGGGTAAAACAAACAACAACTATATACGAGAAAACAATGAAAATCTTCTTAGAGTGGTCGAATGACTACGTAATGAATGATGTAAGGAATAAGGCTTTTTTCTTTTGGATTGTTGTTTTAGTGATTCTCCATTTGCATGAAAAAAAACAGCCACATTTCTACACATTCCTACACTACCGTCTTAGAAAAGAAAGCACTCATGGGACAATGTGGTCCTAAACACTACATATAAAACAAAAGACAGGAAAGTGATAGCTGGAATTTCCTAGTTAAGGAAGAAAAATATGCACTCATAAATGCATCAAAAGCTCAATAACTATTTTGCTTAAACTTGCGAGCACAAAACTAAAACACATCATTAGAATAGCTAATGAACTTAAGATTTGAAAAGTCTTCCAAAGATTCTTCATTTTATTTTTCAGGAATGAACATGTATACGCAATCATGTATCTGAATATAGCATACATACACATACTAAAGAAACATATACACCCATTATATTAGCACAAGTAAATCTATACATACACCTACATATAACCTTACATTAACTCACTCTAATATTCGCAAATTCTTTGAACTAGCTTGATTCAAACAAAAAAGCTTTGTTACTTTGTTAGTGCCCTGCTTGAATTCTGAAGTAAAACATATAAATCTCAAAAATAAATGCATTCAAGATGCATACATACACATGAATACACCCATGCATACACACATATATACATGTATATATATATGTGTGTATGTATGTGTATATATATATATATATATATATATATATATATATATATATATATATATATATATATATATATATATATATATATATATATATATATATATATATATATATATATATATATATAATATATAATATATAATATATAATATATAATATATAATTGCAACCACGCATACAGACATCATACATACAAATGTTTAAATATACACGCATGTTCACGCACACGCATGTTCACGCACACGCATGCATACAAACACGTATAGATTCACACGCGCATACATACATATGTACAGACAGGCATGTATAATCACACATATAATCACACATTTGCACACATTAATTCATACACTTAACAATCACTGGAACTAGCTGAGCAGTAACAAAGAAACCGTGTCACTTTGTTAAAATCGGTTTGAATTCTTCGAATAAAATAAATATCAAAGAAAAATATACATACATGCATACATGCATTGTGAAAATATGTAAAACATTCCAGAAGTTTAGTATGTAAGAAGTGCACATACATGAGTAAAGGCAAACAGATATTCGCTTACGTACATTTGCTTATGTAGACTTACATAAGTAAAAACATACGCATTCATTCATGCTATATCATCTATACATTCACGCTTGTATTTACGTGTACAATTTATGTCAATATATTTATGTGCATATACTTGTGTGTGTACATCCATGTATATATTCCTGTATTTGCATGCATGACTTCCCCGTTGATGTTGTTAAATTCCAATGAAAGAGCTTTGTTTCTAGGCTCTTTCTCGAATGCTGAGAAAATTCGAAAATAGGCTTGGAAAATCATACATACATAGGTATACACATACATATATATATACATACAAACATACAAGATACATGCATGCGTAAATACATACATACATGTGTGTGTACGTGTGTGCGTGTGTGCGTGTGTTCGTGCGTGTGTGTGTGTGTGTGTGTGTCTGTGTGCATACAACAGATATGGAAGCGTAGAGGGCCGTTTAAGATATACTTTTGAACTTTTCTAACCTATCTCAACCTAAATATGTAATTGTTTTTCTTATTTTTAAATTTTTTTCTGCAATTATGAATAATTGACATTTACACTGACCTAACTTAGTCTAAATAAGTAATACTTTGTTTATTTTATTTTTTCATACTTTGTTTTTTTATTTTTTTTGCCAATTATGAATAAGCGAAATACATTTTACTCAACAACTTGATCATATTTAGACTATTTCATAAAAACACATTTTATAGCTCGGGATTTCACTTTTCTGAAGCCTGGCTGATATTGATAAACATACTAATGCCGACATCAACAATGCTAACAAATATGTGAACTACTTCAGATGATGTAAATATTCTCACTTCACATCTTAAATAAATTCTACTCTGTTTCTATCAAAAGATCTGTGAAAATCTGTCTTTCGGTTACATAAAGTGGTTTATAAATCACTATGAGAATTTTTACCAAAACTTAAACCGTTTCACGGTTAAGCAGCGTTATCGACATGCAGTTTCCGGTGCCTAAAAAATGGCTTTCACAAACAGGATCTTTTTTTTCCAAAACCATGTTAATCAACACTCTGAAGACATCCAAAACCCAGTCAAAAGTTACCGTAGAAATGAACGATAAAAACTACTGTCAACTTTCATATATCTCAGCATGAAACTGATCCGACAGAGATAATTATGGAATATATACTACTTAAAAAAACTTAAACTTACAGTTTGAATTCTTTCAGGTTCTCTAAGCTATCATTAAAGAACACTTGTTTTAATGAGTGATGTTAAAGAACGACGACTCTCATGTTAAAAGTTTATTTGGACTCTCATTTCTAGGTGGTATATGACTCTAATAGAACACCGTAAAATATCAGTAGTTAGCATTGCGATGAAATCGATCAGTATGAACAATCCAGGAAGTTAACAAAACCAAGAGAAATCATTAAGTGCTTGTACCATCATGAAGTGTAAGGGGAATAAGTTTACAGCAAGTAAATTACAGCCTCTGAAAAATAAATTGATTAAAATATACAGACTGTACACTTCAACTGATAACTTCAAAACATGAACCCAAAAAATTGAGAGACAAACTTCAGTATGATGGGGGTGGCATTAAATCCACTTCAATAAACCACTACTAACCACAAGTTTTGATTCTAATCCTGAAAGTGTTTCTCGGAGATGGGAAATAGAATGTAGATTTTAAAAATCCGCAGAAAATGACGTCGTGATACATGGTTATGTTGTCAGAAACATTCAGTGCCTGTAACACATGTAACCAAAATAGTCTTTCTTTGCAACCGAAAAGGTACATAATGTCATATTTCTGTGGAAGACAAACACATATTATTAGTAGCTGCCCCAAAATGTCATCAAATTATAACCTCCCTATGCAGCACAACGATGCCATTCAGAAAAAAGAAAGATCTGGAACAAAATACAGGGAATCCCCCTATTATTGAATGCATACGCAAACATCAACTCAGGGAAGATAACTATGGACATTAGCTTCGAAATCTCCAGCTTCTATGCCAGTTTATAAATTCACATTTATACCAATTATAATTGGTGCATTTGGTTTTGTGCCCAAGGGACAATCTGAATAAGTTAAGATTTTTAGAAAAAGAGATCAAACTCGTATATTGCAAATACAATTTGTAAGTAGAACAGTAAAAATATGCAAGCCTTTTTCTCGAGTTTAAAATGCAAATTTGCTTTTGTTGTCTACAGTCCAACAACGTGGCTTTGTATCTTTGTTAGAAACCAGCTTCATTCTCAGAGGTAGATTTCAAATAATTAAAAACTGAACAGAACACATACATACACACACACACATACATACATACATACATACATACATACATACATACAAACATACATAATACATACATACATACATACATACATATACATACATATTTATACATACATATAAATACATATTTACATTCATACAAGCATATCTACATACACATCACACACGCACGCACGCACGCACACACGCAAACATGTACATACACACACACCCACATACATGCATACATACATACATACATACATACATACATACATACATACATACATACATACATACCCAATATATAAGTACAGATATATAGTTTTGGGAAAAAAAATAAAAAGCATGAATTTATCTTGCTACTTTTAATGTGATTCTAAATTCGAAGGATAAACAAGTACTTCTGTCAGCCATGCATCCTTACAAAATATACTGAGTTGTAATTCATCATTTTTTTTATTACTATAGAGAACAAGCAACATCAGAATATATAGCATTTTATCATAATTTCCAATTCAGAGATATCAACCTAAACTGAATGTAATTGTAAAATGACGTCTAACCGCCCTCTGAATACATCAAACTTCAGGAATTTCAATCAGATTTGACACGAAGTACCTTATTTCTTAACCTGTGACACAGTAAATCAATACATTCAAAACTGATTTGTTTTCTACTTAGGCACAAAGCCAGATACAATTACAAGGGAACAAAAGGACTATTATGTTTATGTCTTTCTTGGTATCACTATAAATGAAACTAGTCGATTTTAACCTAGACACAAAACCGGTTAGAGGAATAAATAATCATACCTGCACTAAATGCAGACATATTGACGTAGGCAATACTATTTACTTCATCTAACCGAGATATTTAAGAGCTGAAAGTGAAAAACAACTCCTCAAACAACTGGTACTATGATTTAACTTTAACTTACTGGTGGTCCGTAAAAAAGACATGTGTCTTTCCGAACTCCCAGCAGGACAACATTTTTTAATGACAGACAGAAATACGTTTTTTTGAGGTGGTGTGGATTTATCATTAGCTTTATCACTGGTTGACCGTTTAAATTAAACCTGATGATGGTGAAATTGCGTAATTCTATGTAAGCTTTTATAATTACATTGAATAAAGTTCTACCGAAACAACTGTCTCTAATTTCAGCGTCATTTGTTTGTTACTATTCCATACGTACCCGCACCAAAGATTCATCGGTGAGTTAGATTGTTGGTTATTAATTGGATTTAGTATTTACATAACTACAGTATCCTGCCTGCTTTCGATGTCTTCAATGGTATATTATTTAACCGTCAGCTCTATGTAATGATACCTACCCATTTTCTGGCGTCTTACACGTTGATATGGCTTGATTCTTAATGAATCCTTATAACTAAATTATATATTATATGTATAAATGTATGAGAAAGAGAGAGAGAGAGAGAGAGAGAGAGAGAGAGAGAGAGAGAGAGAGAGAGAGAGAGAGAGAGAGAGAGCGTGTGTGTGTGTGTGTGTGTGGTGCAGACTGAAGGCTAACCAAAACAATATGCAGATAGATAGATAGAGAGAGAGAAAGAGAGACAGACAGACAGACAGACAGACAGACAGAGACAGACAGACAGACAGACAGACAGATACAGACCGACCGACCGACCGACAAACAGACAAATAGATAGATAGATAGATAGATAGATAGATAGATAGATAGATAGATAGATAGATAGTTGTGTATGTGTGAGTATACACATGCATTTATATTATAAGCGTTCATGCGTAAGTGTGCGCACGTGCGCGCATTTATATTTGTGTATTCTTTTCAAAGTGTGAATTAAAAATCCTTTTTTGATTCACTTAAAAATTATTTCTTCAGCTGAAAGTTTTAATCGACTTTAGTTTAAAGTAATATGAGGATTCACTAATTTTTCCCTTTCGGTGATTTATGTTATAATCCAGAAGCAAACCTTGAAAACCAACATTCGGAATGAGTTTCATAAATACATCGCAAATAGAAAAGGGTGAGAGAATAACACAGCTGTGTTCTTCTTGCTGGAACAATAACTTAAATAATACCTCAAACATATAAATAGATAAAAGAATCATCGCCAATAAATTACTATTAGAATTAAAACTAATTGATTTTTCCTTCGTAATTGACTTAAACTTGTTTTCTTGAAATTAACTCCGTTTTTAGCATATTGTTCAACGCTTTTTTACAATCCTAATTAGTTTCTGTTCCTAGTGTTGACTAGAAGACAAATTTTCTCCTGCGAAATTATGTGCATATGTATGTTATATATATATATATATATATATATATATATATATATATATATATATATATATATATATATATAAAATCATATATAATTATGTATATATATAGTATATATATATATATATATGTGTGTATATATATATATATATGTATATATATGTGTGTATATATATATATATATATATATATATATATATATATATATATATATAAAATCATATATAATTATGTATATATATAGTATATATATATATATGTGTGTGTATATATATATATATATATATATATATATATATATATATATATATAAAATCATATATAATTATGTATATATATAGTATATATATATATATATGTGTGTATATATATATATATATATATGTATATATATGTGTGTGTGTATATATATATATATATATATATATATATATATATATATATATATACGTATCTTAGATCTAAGATACGTATACATATATAAAATTACTTAGTATTGAGATATATACATGCCGCTAAACATTTTCTTAGCATTATAAATAAACAAATAGAGATTGTGGAAATCTTATGCAACTTCTTGTATTTTGTTTATGCTTTTGAATATATTCGATCATTGTTTTCTGTGATCGTATTTATATTCTTTCAATGTTTTAAACATTTATTCTAATTAGGTGATTTTTTATTTATTTATTTAAGTTTTGTGTTGATTTAATTCGCGGACATTTCTTATACTTTCTTTTCGCAGAGAAGAATTGTGTTTATAAATGTTTTTTGTTTTTACTCATATATTTTTTTTCTACATATTTTAGTTCACATAGAAATACTGTTTACTTAATTGTAATACAAAGCTGGAAAGGTTTTTTTCTTTAACTGACTACGGTTGCTATTACATAATTAAGTATGAATATTCCTTTGCATTGTACATCAAGCATATTTAGCTTAATTAGCTTATAGTTGATTTAACTGGTAACAAATTTCCATCAGATATTTAGTTTAATGGTATATGCTGAGAAACACGAAATGCTAACACTGCCTATTTGATAACATTCATCTCACTCAACCTGATATATATCTTTCCGGTGTACGGGCGTAAATCACCAATGTGTTTAGTTAAGTTACTTTATTTTCGCTAAACTCCATAAATCTAATGAAATAATAGCATAAAAATGGACAATAACAGAATCTAGTAAATTAGTTTTTGTTAAAACTCGATTAGCAATGACAAATATCTCTAGCTCATTAATGATTTGAAATATCAACATGTTTTGTTACCTAAGATACAAATGGAGTACTTACGTACTACCACTGTACTGCGTTGGTATTTCATTTGTACTCTGTTCCAATATAGTTGGGTTGGAAATATACAAACATGTTCATATGCGTGTCGCCTAGATGTTAAATAAGGCCCAATAAAGGCAAGTTTAGATCATTATTTAAATGAGCTGTAACATTCTAATAACTAACATTATCTCGGTATCACAGAAAATTCAAACGACTCCTCCATAACAACAGAAATCGGTCGGTTCAACCCTCAGCCGGAATTTTAGGAAAGGTTCTCCTTGGCTTAATTACAAAGTAAGACAAGACACATAAGAACCAACGACGGTGGTTCTATGCAGTCGGTTGTTCTGCTATACATAGCAGCCTAGTGATTAAGGTGTTGCACTCACGATTGCCAGATCGTGGGTACGATTCACAGATCGAGCAGCGTGTTATGTTCTTGAATAAAATACTTCATTTCATGTGTTGTGTGGAAAGTGACATGTGAAAGAATAAACCCGACGTTTCCTCTGCGTATCGTAAACGGTGACTAAATGAGGTTGAGCTCAGATTTGCCATCTAAGTGATGCAAAGGTGTCAACCGCTAGGTGTAAGGAATCACCAACAAATGATTGATACAACGCATCAAATGACAGCGCATGCCCCCATTCTATATAACTCTCAGTTTGTTCATCCAGTCCTACATTATTCTCTGTCATGCTATTTATTTAATACAGTAAGGTGCATGGAAGATGTCTCACAGACCAAGTCACCACGCGGAGAATTCCTCGTCTACTTTCGTAAAGCTAGAAATGCCGATAGTGGCTATAGTTACAAACAGGTATTTGTGTATGTGTCTATGTATATATATATATATATATCTTTTACTTGTTTCAGTCATATATATATATATATATATATATATATATATATGCATATGCAGAGAGACAGAGATAGAGAATTGCGATTAATGTACTTCTAATTTAAACCGACAAACTGAGGCCTGCAGGGAAAGCATGAGATCATTGGATGGAAAGGGTTTACAGAGGGATGATGAACGAGGTGAGACTTGTTGAGAATAGTAATTGGATAAATCTTTGTCTGGACATCGATTATAAGCATTGTATGAACATTATGAATAAAAGACATATGCCGCCATAAACTTATACTGCATTCCCTTATTACACAGATAAATGTGCAGTGCACATATTCATGATCACATGATTTACAGAAAAAAATGCATGTAAACATGGTTTTGTAAATTTACAACACCATGTTCCAATTTTGCCGTCAAAATCTGTTAAATCCTACAATTACGTGCTCATACTCAAACGCGGATAAATTCAGGTGTATATAACTGTGTGTGTGAGAGAGAGAGCGTGTGTGAGAGAGAGTGTGTTTGAGAGAGTGTGTGTGTGTGAGAGAGAGTGTGTGCACGTGTGTGTGCGCGTGTGTGTGTGTGTGTGTGTGTGTGCGTGTGCGTGTGTGTTTTTTGTGTATGTGTGTGTGTTTGTGTGTGTGTGTATGTGTGTCTGTGTGTGTGTCTGTGTGTCTGTGTGTGCTCGCGCTCGTGTATTTATATTCATAAATGTGTGCATTTATGTTCATGAATTTGGACATGCAAGAGCGTTTTCACATAAGATCATTAGGGAGTCAATTAATTGATGGTGAACACAGTTCCTTACAAGAATCCCAGAACTGATGCAAGGGAGACAACAATTAAGATTTCCTTATAAGTTACCTCCCATGATCTGTATATTTATTTATTCGAAATGCCGTACAGTCTCGTGTAGCTCCATGTATTCTCACCCAAAATGGAGACGACTACCCTTGTTCCCATGTGACAAGTTTGAAAATTGCAAAAAACTCCCACTATTCATGAAATCATTGGCAGCCTTGATAACACACAAATAAAGAATACTTTTCTGTCAAGGCGGTATGGTGCATTCATTCTCACTGATCGGTGTATGTAGATAGATAGATAGATAGATAGATAGATAGATAGATAGATAGATAGATAGATAGATAGATATGTATATATATATATATATATATATATATATATATATATATATATATATATATATACATACATATATATATCTTTACATACATATGTACACGCACACCAATCATTAATGACAAATAAAATTGAACTATGTGGACAGTTTTTTTTTTATTCTTTTTAGCATAGACACAAATAATCTTAAGTCAGTCACTTTTAATCAGAAAAAAATGCGTCCCACTGCGTATGTGCGTCTGTGTATATTTTGCTGAAAAAGTAATACCAGAATTTAAATCTATTTTTAATCGCATAGTGTCAAATATTTATTTTTTATTCGATAAACCTTTTATATTTATGTTTTGAGCTGTTATTTTTTTAATATTTTCTAAAATTTCCTTTACGTCGTGATTTTATAAGTTGCATAAAATAAAGGTATTTCGTATTCTATTTTGTCATGAATTTAAACTTGCCCAGAACGATTTGCGAGTTGTATAAAATGTTTACAAAGAATGGCACGAAAGAATAATTTTTGAATCTAATGAGCTATTTCCATTTCATTTCAATTAGTCTCAAGTTTGAAAGATAAGAAGAGTCTTTGATGAAAGATAAAAGTGTCGGGCGTTTCTGAATAGTCTAGGTTTTATTAAAGTGATGACATGTAATTAGATATTTAATGATCTTTCTTACCAACCACTTAGAAATTGATATTCTAATTTATAGTAGCTATAAGACTACTCATATCACATCAGATCATTTTTAAGAGAGAGGGAGAGAGAGAGAGAGAGAGAGAGAGAGAGAGAGAGAGAAATAATCTCAACTAGTGTGAAGTAAAGGTTTTGTCTGCTTACAAAAATAACAGTTTCTTATACAAGAACAAACAAGAGCGCAGTTACTTATTTTATTGACCAAGCAGAAGACTGTGTATCCAGCATTTTACTATTTCTACCGGCAATGCTAAAGATGAAAATGTGTGAAGAATATGTGATTATGTTTCAAGTTTTGTTGAGTTGCACCTTTAATTGCGTGACTTGTAATAATCCACAGATATAGAGTTCTTTAGATCAAAAGGAGTTTCCTACCTTATTCCCAGTGCTATGTATTTTATCATATCTCAGTAGATTTATATATTTCAATTTAGAAATCTCTGGTCTTGCCTAACTATAATTAGGCAAGAGCAGCAATGACACTTTGCCATCAAAATGTTGTTTCTTCCGAATTCATATGAAGCGAACAATGGAAGTATAATTGTCGGAAATAGTTTAGGAAGATGACGAACTAATGAATCTTGTTGCTATTAAGTGGAATACAAATCGCTGTTGATGCATAAATGAGATTTCCAAATTCAAAGAAATACTGAAATGAACAATGAAGTTAAGCACTCAAATCTGAGAGAATACTGATGTTACTCACAGAAACATATGGATGAAGGCAAATAGAGCCATCCGAATATTGGCAAAGATTCCCTAACCAACACCAGCTAACTACTAACTCACAGATACGCTGTGTCTTCGGAATTTCTCTTCAACTGGTAATATAAAAGCCTACTCTAGAACCCACAGTAAGCACCTCCATTAACCATACAGCAGAAGCGCTCGCAGGATAGGTGAAAAGATCGGAGAGCACTGTCGAGAAGACAATTGAAAGAAACTGACATCCATACTTTGCCAACATCAATATACCATAAAGAAATGCGATGAATCGATAAACAATGTTGAAATAAAATTCTTTCAACACATCCAAAAGATCCGATATTCCGACAGGTTAGATACGGATGGTTTCAACTGAATGGAGTAACAACACGCATATCGACCATCCACTGCCTCCACTGCAATCACACAAGCGTGAGGATGAAATAAAATCAAAGTCCAACTACACTGAATCGCACACATCCCAGCACACTCACATTTGTATACACACAATCCTGAAAATTATAATATGCAAAGACTCGAGCTTGTACTTTCATGTTCGTACCAACAAAACAGAAAAAAAGCAAATTAAAATTTTAAAAAGCAGAGGCAATGAAACAAAAGACTAACATGATTACACGCTCGGGTGTGACACAACAATGAAATGATGATTGACAACCTAACATGCAAGAGAAAATTCACTTGAAGAATTTGAAATCATTGAAAACGTCACAGTTGTGTGATGAAAATTTGACAATATTGCTAAGACTAAAGTGAAGTATAACGAGTGATTGAGTTTGTTGTCAGTATCACCTCAACAAAGTATATATGTGTGTGTGTGTGTGTGTGTGTGTGTGTGTGTGTGTGTGTGTGTGTGTGTGTGTGTGTGTGTACTATACTAACAAATGTCTAATACAAAATCCATCTCCTACTATTAATTAACACTATATATATGTATATATATGTATACACACACACACAAACACACACATATATATATATATATATATATATATATATATATATATATATATATATATATGCATACATATATATATATATGTATGTATGTATATATATGTATGTATATGTACTTATATATATATATATATATATATATATATATATATATATATATATACATACATATATATATATATATATATATATATATATATATATATATATATATATATATATATATATATATATATATATATGTGTATATATATATATATTTTTTTTTTTTTTTAAGTTTCAGTTTAGAGCTGCGGCCATGCTGATGCACCACCGTGTTGCTACACTGTTATTACAGGGAGCCTCTTACAATATGTGGCACTTGGTGAAGAATGGAGTTTGATTTAGCAACCCTCATTTGCACCTCCTGCCGCGAGGTAGGTTCATCTGGGACTCTCGATAGGAAGAGGTCCAGCTTTGATTTAAAAACTCCTACATCTACTTTGTGCAGATTCCTCAGGCTCTTTGGGAGAATATTAAAAAGCTGTGGGCCCCTGAATCCCAAGCTGTTGCAGTAACTGGTCCTGAAGCGCGATGGCATTGCTGGGAACTTTGGCACTATGCAGTGTCGTCCCGTTCTGGCATTGGTGTAGCTTTCAATGCCAAAATTTGGCACAATTCCTTCCAAGATCTTCCAGATGTATATTACTGCATACCTCTCCTGCCTTCTCTCCAGGGAGTAGAGTCTTAGCTGTTTCAGCCTTTCCCAGTAGCTGAGCAGTTGCAAAGAGACAATCTTCTTTATGAATCTCCTCTGGATTGCTTCAAGGTCTGCTGTTAATTTCAGACTGGTGGGTGACCACAGCTGTGAGCAGTAATCCAGGCGGCTGAGCACGAATGTCCTCCAGAGAATATATATATATATATATATATATATATATATATATATATATATATACATATGTTATACTTTCAGTCACTCTCCTAACAAATGCGAATATCTTGTTTCATTATTTTTCTTAAAATTATCTCCATTTTTCTTCTTTTAATTATTCCTCCTTATTTTTGAATTATTTTACAGCAATGAAAATTCTTGCTTTTGAAGGATTCATATCTTGTTTCCTAAAATTGGATATTAATTTTGGCGATACTTTGAAACAGATTTCGTTAATATTTCAAATAGCCGATAATTTACTGCCAAAAGACATAAAAAATAAATATACAAAAGAAATTTAATAATTTAATAATTTTCTCATTACAATGTAGTTATAGATCGTCTCTGAGATGGAGTAGTTTGGACATTGAATCGATAAAACCTTTCGGTAATATCAACATTTGAAACTTTGTTTGAAACTGTATAGCATATTGTAAGCAATCGATCAATGGTCCTGTCAGAAGTCACTGACACGTTAACGTCTTTTTTTTTTCAATAATGCATGTCTATTGAAGTGTTTCTGTAGTGTTATCGAACTGACTTAGAAAGCCTCCTTTCCATCGCCTAGCAATGTAATCGTTTATGGCAATGTTGTTGTACTTTGACATATCTAACCATATTAATATCAATCATGATTGGAGTAGTGTTCATTTGCTGATGTTAATACTTGAAATGAAGCTAACCAAAAAAATGTTTTAAGTTCAGTGAAGACCTAGATGTCATATACGATTGTGCAAGAAGCAGTAACATGTTTTGCATCGCTTCAAAATTCTCAAGGTTTTCTTATTGAGAAATAACTCTTGCTCATTACCATAATGTCATATATCATCATTACCAAAACATAGTAGTTGAAACACCAATTCCCTTTGGGACTATGGTCTTGTTAATATTCTAAAGGATATGTAGATGTCTCGATTTTCATTATATTGAACTAACCATCTGCAAAGCTTTCATATATAACCAGAGTGTAACAGTTTTCACTAACTCATTCAAACACCGGTTAGCGATGCTAGACATAAACAACTAAACAAAACTTTGATTCCTAGATATGCAATAGTAACTACACAAAGATATAATTGCTCACCATTTTTGAAACGAAGAGAATACTCACGCTTACAAACATGCATGCATACATACACACACACATACAGACAGATAGATAGACAGGCAGGCAGGCAGGCAGGCAGTCAGACAGGCATATTGATAGATAGATGGAGAGAGAGAGAGAGAGAGAGAGAGAGAGAGAGAGAGAGAGAGGTACTACACTCTCAAATTTAGACTAAACGTCTATCGACTTTTGATAAAAAAAAAAACGTGGTGCTATTACAGCTAGAATGCCTTTCATAATGGATTTGCTCCATCGAACAGACCTAGGAACAAATACCATCAGTAATAATAGTTTATAAAGAAATATATGATTCCCCATTCATAACCTTTCACTAACTCGCTCAAACACGAGTTAGCGATGCTAGCCATAAACAAAAAAAAAACAAAAAAACTATTAGATAAGCAATAGTAACTACACAAACAAGATATAATTGCTTACCATCTTTGAAACGAAGAACACACACGCATATTCATTATCTTATTTCCACCTAGGACTCTATTTGTTCCACAGTATATCTTTAGATCTTACAGTATATCTTTAGATCTGCATGAACTGAATTTTCGATCGTGGTTGGTTTGAGCGAATAACTACAATGACTCCGCCAAAAGACCTATCACTACATACCGCTATCACTCATCTATTCGTAATTTATACTACCTAATTAATAAATCCCAATACACTGTTTCACAATCCTTTCGCTTCTGGAAATAGAAATCTCTATATAGTCTTTTAATCTGCGGCAAATAACAGCCAAATCTCCTCCTAGTCATATCCGACAGCCTGTTGAATATGAAACGAGACTTTGTTATTGTAGATACACTATGCCTCATGAGAAATCTTAGTCACAGCTGCAACCCTTTTCTTCATATGTTATGTCTTATGGCTAAACAACTACACTATGTATATGTGGAAATTATGAATGTTTGTTGAAACAAAAATAGGACCACAATGGAAATTAAAGCAAATATGGCTAAAAGAATGCAGATAAACAGACGGACGGACGGACGGACAGATAGATAGATAGATAGATAGATAGATAGATAGATAGATAGATAGATAGATAGATAGATAGATAGATAGATAGATAGATAGATCAATTTAAATGCCATGGACGTTGCAATAACACAATTATATTAGGTTGGTCTGAGATTTAATATTCATTAAATTAATTCAGAGTGATTTATTGATATCTTTATTTGTATATTTGTTATTTTTCATAATTTTTTTATAATTTATCTTAAGAAACTTTCTATCAAATATTCTCGCTTTCCTTTCAAGTATCCAATAGTTAAGGAAACTCCATTTCATCCCTACTCGTGTCGGCTGTTAAATTCCAACAGATCAACAACTTAATGACAAAAAATTGATTATTGATCTCCTTGACGCCAATGTTAAAGCTTATTTCAGTAATTCAATACTAAGTTCCAAAGTGATTCTTCTGCTTTGTTGTTTTTTGAGGTTTTTTCTCTTTCTTTCTTTCTTCAAATATTCTTTGATTTGCAGGAAACTATTTTCTTAATTGCTTCTCTCGGGTTACTGCTCGGGTTATTCTTTAAATATGTATCCTCGTCACTTACTGGTTTAAATTAATCCGCTTAGCAATGTTTGGTTTATCATTTTATTGGAATGACCCGACTTCTTCAAAGTCTCTTCCGCTCAGTTTTTGTTTTTATTTTAAAAATAGATCGAATTTAATTTAAATACTATTTTCATATAAAATTAATCAATCAAAAAATTTTCTTCATTTTGAATCATTTTTCATTGTTACTATTTATCTTCTCAAACTTGATTCTAATGAGGCGCCCTATATTCTAAAGCAATAGTAAGTCGCACTTGTAACACATGGATTACACATAAAACAACTACTGAACCAGTTCAACGTAAACTAAACTTCCTTGTGCTCTGCTCTACAATACAAGAACAGGGTAAAGTGCACATGTCAAGACATTACTAATATAATTAGTGTTAACCAATAAATTTGATTAACGGTATCGCGTATGTTAGCGATACTGAATATGTTTTCCATGCAGATGGTGCTACTGAGAAATTTTCAAGGTCCATTATGCTATGGTCATGCACCAAATCATTTACATTTCTGTACATATGTTTCGTAATTCTCATATCACTATTGTGACAATTACGTAAAAGATTATAGTTCGCTGAAGAGCCTTCATATGACCGAAACACATTTGTGATGGGAGGAATTCGATTCGAATAAAATTGTATCGAGCGTGAACAGCTCGAGTGAGATGTCTGTAAGTGTTTTGATGAGAATTTACCCAAGTATGTTAGCATACAGCCCAAATTTACATATGACGAGTGAGCACATGTTTGTCTAAGTAACGCACGCCTTAGGAGCCACACACATAGGGAAGTTGTTAATTATGAATTATACGGCATTTCTGCTTGCAGGGAGTGCGGAAAAGAATGTGCCTCAAACGGCGGATGGAAACATCATATGGAGGTTTACCAAAACGATATTGTAACACTTTCTGTACAAAGGAGTATTCATTCTTGGTAGGACTGCAAAGTCACATCTGTGCTGCTCACGTTAAAGAGAACGATCAAGTCATGGCATTACTCGAAATTGAGTTGCAGCCATCATGTATGCATGTATATTTATATGTGTGTGCGTTTACGTGTGTATATATATTCAATATACATACATGCATGCATACATGCATGCATACAAATATACATAGATACATGTATACATGCATGAATACATGCATACATACATGCATACATACAAATATACATATATACTTACAAACATACATACATACTGACATGCATGCATGCAGACACACATGCATACATACATACATACATGCATACATACACACACATATACATACACATACATACATATACATATGCATGCATATACTGACACACATACATACATACATACATACATACATACATACATACATACATACATACATACTTACGTACATATTAGAGAGTAACGTATGAAACTCATGTCAATCTTTCCTAGAAATGGGAGAGTTATAATCTTTTGCATGGCAGAGTAATGCAAGCCACGCCCACGACTATTTTTGAACCTGGATCGTGCTACATTATAATTCTTATCATAAGAAGTAAAATTCCAAGCTTAAGTAATGACTACAAAGCCGTTGGACAAAATCAAAACAATTTTTTCTTTGGGAGTTGAATGCGACAAAAAGCAATTATTTGTTATCTAAATGCTGCTATTTCTAAGTCTATTCAAAATACGATGTAAAAGAAAGGAACAAATAATAAAAATATATGAGCTACATGCATGTATAGAGCGTTTATCCACAGTTGGTTTTTTTTTAAGGGAACTTCACGACATGTTGATTAATTTTATATTATTTGAACATATTCAAAATCCGACCTAACTAAAAGTACACATACTCGTAGAAGCCAACAAAAAAGCAAATACTCCTTATTTTTCAAAATATTTGAAATTTTGAGAATAAATACCGATCATAGAGCATAAAATGGAACATTCTTTCCAACGTAAAACCATATACTGAAAATTTTAAATAACCTGCAACTTATGCACCATAAATTATTATCTATATTGCGAGGATCTTCTATTCTAACAGGCTTAAACTGTTGTTCTGCTATCCAGCTTCGACCACCGTTAGACTTTAAGAACTTTTACTTACTTCCTCTTCTGCTCAAAAATACTTTTTCGTCTGCTTTATGTCCACATTTGGCCAAACTATAAGAATCTGCACAAATGATCTTATTTTCATAGTCATTACCTGATCCATAGCTACATACAAATACATAAGGACTGATTCTCCACCCCGCACAAATTTGCTTGTTCATTAATGCTCTACTATGTTTGAGCTCATGCATCATTTTATTTTGGTTTACTTCATTATAGAGGAATATACCTCCTATTCAGTCACTTTTCATTCCATATAGGTTCTTGTTCCCAGATATATCCGGGTCCATACATATACCTAAGAATGTCTATGGTTGAATGATTAAGCCACCGTCCGTAGCCTGAATAATCCTTTCTACTATAGGCACAAGGCTTGAATCTTTGTGGGAGGGGACTAGTCGATTACATCGACCACAGTACTCAACTGGTACTTATTTTATCGATTCCGAAAGGTTGAAAGGCAAAGTCAACCTCGGCGGAATTTGAACTCAGAACGGACGAAATGCCGGTAAGCATTTTTCCCGACGTGCTAACAATTCTGCCAGCTCACTACCTTGTCCGTAGTCTTAATAATGAGTGACTTTTTGTTTCACTGCAAAGATAGGTTTTGTGAAATGATTTTAAATTAATTTCAATTAATTACAATACTTATATATTAAACTCTATATCTTTAACAAATCTCTAAGTATAACTTTATAAATCTCTATTTCCGTATAGTTGTTCTTATTGCCTCATGTTACCATTCGTATGCTCTTTTCGAATGAGAATCTCTATAAATGTGAGCATACTTATACAAAAGAACGTCGATATCCCCTGGCACCACTAAAATTAACATCTCTTAATCACTCTCCTTAACTAGCCATATCCCTTACAAAATCAAGCACTAAAATCATTAATTCATTTGAGAGGAAAGATACAAATACAAAACAAAAACTCGCCTTTCTCACCACTTGAACTCCCACTTCACACCCGTTCCATATAAATATTTGTCATAGGAAATTATTTAACTCACATAATAACGAAGTAATGAAGTCTCCAAAAAGTATGTTTATAAAGATATATAGTTCAAATTAACAGAAAACAAAAGACGAAGGCAGGTGAGGGTACAACAAGCAATAGTATAAGTTTAACGCTGGGGAAGAATTGAAAAGTCTTTAACGTTTCGAGTCTACGCTCTTCGACAGAAAGGAATGACAAGAAAACAATGAAGAGAGGACAAAAAATGGAAAGAGACAAAGTGTATAAGGATATATATACTGTTAAATTTAGCTCCCGCATAAGCATAGTTATCCGCACACTTAATCTACATACAAACAAAACCAGTTCAAGGAACTATTTTCTCCTCTTACAAATACCACTTAATTATAGCCACATTAAAGTACATTAACAACTTTTTCTAGCGAAAATACAGCACTTTTAAAATCTCATAATTAGATGGCAGAAGCCAACCTACCACCACACTTGATAATCGAACCTATTGTTTATTGTTTTTAATATAAAATTAATCAATACACCGTTAAGTTCCTCTCAAAATAATGCAAAATCATTCGATGTAACTGTTAATATTGTTTCTGGCTTATGATATACGAACAGATTCTTACTCTCTGTTGATGACTGGCGAATCCCATTTGAAGAGACAGATTTTGCATTTGTTGCCTTCTTTTTACAAAAAAAAAACAGTGTGTGTGTGTGTAGGTGTGGAGAGAGAGAGAGAGAGAGAGAGAGAGAGAGAGAGAGAGAGAGACACACACACACACAGAGGAAGAGGGAAAAGGAGAAAGAGAAACTTAGTGAAAAGTATTG
>NC_142929.1:115809853-115844853 GCF_046866305.1 Octopus bimaculoides
ATATATATATATATATATATATATATATAAATTTATTAATGAGGGTAGAAATTGATATTGATCAATTAAAACCAGTGGTCTAGCATATTAAGAAAATCTGTCGCTAATTTTTTCTACTGAGAACATACTTTTTTTCGTGGTTAATTGATTCGGCATCTATTTCTAGCATTCAGGAATCCACATTTGCTGGTCATTCCTCTTATTCTTATATATATATATATATATATATATATATATATATATATATATATATATATATATATATATATTTATATATATATATATATATATATATATATATATATATATATATATATATATATATATATATATATATATATATATATATATATATCAATATGTGTGTGTGCATTTGTATATTACGTATATGTATAGCGGGAGGCAGAGAGACATAAAGAGAGAGAGAGTGTGATGCAGCGAGGGTTAGTGGGTGGTAGGGAAATAGTATTCAATCGTTCCAGACATTATGCTATCATTGATACACGAAAATGTTGGTGTGTTTTTATTTCAACATATCCGCTGCCGTTTGATAAGGAACATCAGAGAAATGCTACAAAGCTAAGTAATGATGGAAATACCGAAGAATAATACCGAAAAGAAATAACGAAAGAAATATGTTGAATTAACATAAAAAATGGAAGACTTGATTCTTGTTGTAGATAATATACCATTTTCTGATGTGTTATCTACGCAACAAATGTGCTTCTGTTCACAACAATCGTATATATTGTTCGGAT
Organism: Octopus bimaculoides; assembly: GCF_046866305.1. Taxonomy (NCBI): domain Eukaryota; kingdom Metazoa; phylum Mollusca; class Cephalopoda; order Octopoda; family Octopodidae; genus Octopus; species Octopus bimaculoides. The sequence continues at coordinate 115,810,612 of NC_142929.1, forward strand.
AGCTTCAATATTTGTATATAAATATAGAGCTTTTGTTCAGGAATTACAAATTGATCTCACTTACAAAGTGCAGAAAGCTGGAAGAAATGATTTGTTAAAGCCAGACGTACTTTTGGGCATATATTTCAATTATTATCAATCATAATTGCTATAACTGCAAACATTTTACTGATACGCGTATATGATCATTTATAGCAACGGATCTTGCACGAGTTCAAATAAATACATGTATAGCATATTGTCTCTAATTTCTTCTTATATATATATATATTTGTGTGTGTATATATATATATATATATATATATATATATATATATATACACACAAACAGTCTATAAAGTAAATATAGACCATATGTACTCTACCAAAGTTTTGAGTAATCCTTCAGTAATGTTAAATTCTTTGTTATAAATCGGTAAAAAAAAAACAGACATTAATATGTGTATGTATATTTGTGTATTCATGTATATGTATGTGTATGTATATATGTATGTGTGCATAGCTAGCTAGCTAGATACATAGAGAGAGAGAGAGAGAGGGGGGGGTCAGTAGTTTATGGGTTCCATCCCACCGAGCTAAGTTTCCAAAAAAGTACGCAATACAATACAGAATACTATTTATATAAATGAATAATTGACAGTTATGCAAATAATTTAATGCTATTAGATTTCTTCTAAACTATACATCTTTAAAAGTACACTGCCAGAGAAAGCTTTGTGCACCTGTAAGGTACTGATATTATACATACATACATACATAAATACATGCATACACACATGCATATACACATACATATGGGTATATATATGTGTGCGTGTGCGTGTGCGTGTGCGTGTATAGCATATTTCTCTAATTTGTGCATATATACATGTGCATGTATGCATATGAGGGTATGTATACGTAATTAATGAATGCATGCGTATATATGCATACATATATATATGTGTGTGTATATATATATATATATATATATATATATATATATATATATAGAGAGAGAGAGAGAGAGAGAGAGAGAGAGAGAGAGAGAGAGAGAGAGGCATGGCTGTGTGGTAAAAAGCTTGCTTCCCAACCACATTGTGCCGGGGTTCAGTACCACTGAGTAACCATCTGGCAACATGTGGTCGAAAAACTTTTATGATATTTCCATTTCATAAACTTTACAACCTGAATGAAATTGAGAGAAAACGGAAAGAAAAGGACTTTATTAAGAAATTCAAACCCAAGCTTAACAAACAATGATTAAATTAAACTTATTTGAGGTTTAAAAATCTTATCCCTATAACTAAAACACAAAAAATCTCTCAAATGTCATCATTTCTAAAAATAAACATTGAAAAATGGTTTGGCATCCTCTCTAAAAATAGCCAAACAACTACTGCTGCTATCCAAAGGAATGTATATAAAGGACAAAAAGACAACCAGTCAACTACAGTTGAAACACTTCTGTCACACGGGACCTTGAAGACTGCTAGAAAGCAGGAAAGTATACTAGTCCTTATATATTTAATATTCAATATTTCATTTATTCAATAAGACATTCAATACTTCATTTCATTTTACTATATATATTATATATTCCATATACTATATCCTACATTTTATAAGAATATAAATAAAACATAAAAAACAGAGAGTGTTGGAATTCTTTTGAATAATATATATATATATATAATATATATATATAATTTCATTTATATAATTTAATATAAAATATAGCCACCGTATTTCATCGAACGTTTTCATACGTTTTCATACGTTTTCTAAAAGTAGAGAAGTAAATTAGCTATCATTGGATTATCGAAAATCCTTGAATGTAAAAGTAAAACTTGGACTCTTTGCAACTGAAAGCTTGAAATGCCACGTCCGGTGTATGGGTCTCAGAGATTTTCTTTAAAAAAAAAAAGCAGAATAAAACCTGTGGATAACAAAACACAGCGTGTATTTAGATGACAATTGTCTACCTCAGGTGGGGAAAGAGACATGAGAGGGGTGAATGGAAAGAAAATAGCTGAGATGTTTTTTGCAAGGCATGTTTGGTCACGTATATGCAAGCGTGTGCATAAGTGCTGAGTGTGCAGGAACGAACACCTTAGTTATACAAGGCGTCCCAAAAGTTACTGATGGGTTTCAAATTTTAATAGCTTCAACTTTATAAATAAATGCATGAAATACAGTATAAAAGACATAATGGAAATTAATATGCATAAGTCAAATTTTTCAAAACTACTACATCACATATGCAAAATGACATCGCTTAAATGGCAGTCATTTTCGACTTTGCACGCCCATGCTCTTTCCAAAACTTGCACTATAACACCCTCAAGAGTTTCAGATTTCACTTCTCTGATTTCTCTATTGATGTTCTCCTTCAGTTGCACCAGGGTCTCCGGTTTGTTAGTGTAAACCCTCTCTTTCGGATATCCCCACAAGAAAAAATCTGGGCTAGTCAAGTCTGGAGAACATGAAGGCCAGTTGACATTGCTGTAGCGGGAGATTATCCTCTTTCCAAAGCACTGCTGTAGCAACTGCATTGTGTCTCCATCTTGCAGCTGCTCCATCTTGCTGGAACCATGTGTGAGGTCTACTTAGAACGGGCTTCACTTTCCCCAAGCTTGACTAGCCCGGATTTTTTCTGGTAGGAATACCTGATACAGGGGGTTTACGTCAACAAACCGGAGATCCTGGTGCGACTGAAGGAGAACATCAATAGAAAAATCAGAGAATTAGGGTCTGAAGCTCTTGAGAGTGTGATGGTGCAGGCTTTGGAATTGGCACGGGCGTGCGAAGCCGAAAATGGCTGCCATTTAAGCGATGTCATTTTGCATATGTGATGTATGGTGTTGCATAATTTGACTTGTGCATATTAATTTTTATTATGTCCTTTATATTGTATCAACATTTCATACCTTTATTTGTAAAGTTAAGGAAGTTATTAAAAATTGAAACCCATCAGTAACTTTTAGGACACCCTATAGTAGTGGAGCATTGACAGTGGAAAAAACAGCCCTTACACTCAGAGTGTACCCGACCAGCTGGCTAATGAAGACACGTGGAAACCACTTTTAGAGTTTAAGCTAGGCCCCTAGGTGGTGTGAGTTCTTGAATGTAATTCTTCTCTCTCCCAAACAAAGTCTGCACTGCGTTGTGTTGTTGAAATAATGTTTTCACTTTCCAGCAGTCTCCAGGTAATGTTATACTGAGCAGTGTATTCTTCCAATAGCCATATATGTCTCACCAGTGTTGTGACGTTACGTCATTTCAGGATTTCAAGAAGTGAATTGCGTTGGTTGAGCTTTGTCTTAGAGAGGGCTTCCCATATATTTTTATACCTGCATCGTTCTACTGGGATCTCTTGATACTACTTCCGCCTTATACACGACGGCTTCTGTGTTACATTGACCGTTTAGTGGACTTTAACGTTACTTCCAAATAAGTAGCCTGCTATTATGCTTGTTTATTCCATATTTACTAATTTTTTTCTTTATGCAAAGTGCGCAGCTAAAATATGCTTAGTGAAGATTTTCTTGTACTTGTATGTCTGCTGAAAATGCTTATCTACTAATCTAAGGACGATTTTACCTACATTCTTAACATTGAATGAAAACCATATGACTTGCAAACCATATGACTTGCGGTGGCGTTTTCTCTTAGCGGGGTTTAGATCGTGCATAAAACGCCAGCAGACAGTGTTAGGGTTCGTCATAGTACGGTGAAAATATCTTCCAGCCATCCATAATTTTCTAAAACCTAATGAAGGGTATTCGCAGAAGGATCGCCAAGCTGCAACAAGTTCTAAACAGATGAAATCAAGTTGAGACGTTACTTATATCATACTTAGTTCAGGGTTTTAGAAAATCTTGATAAGATCAGATATGTTGTTAACTGTTATTATTTAATCCCGAGTTAGAACAGGGAGATTATTTAATCCCGGGTTAGAACAGGGGGATTGTTATTTCAAAGAGATCTAATAATGGAATAGAAGCTCACTCGTTGTTGTTGCTATCGTCGTCGTTGGTGTTTGACTCAAAATCTACTCTAATCAAGCACGCCTACGATAAAGGTGTTCCAGACATGATTATCGTCTTTTCCAACTATTTTAAGGCGGTAGGAAATAGATTTGGAGAAAATTTGGCTTGCATTTTCAGCAGTCCAGTGACCACATGGAGGCTCCCTTAATGAAATATTATCAAGAGGTTACTGTGTGATTGACTCTGTTGATTTATTTTTCTACAGTGGAGAGATTGTAAATGGAAACTATTTTGAAATCTATTCGAAAGTGATACTAAATGGCAGGATATTATTTCTTAGGATATCTATATCATTATAAGGTTTATTCTAGCAGGAAATTTTAACGGAGATATTCCCCAGAGAAACGATAGTCCATAGAAGATATGTTATAAAATAAATATATAAATGCATTGTACTGAGAATATTCATAGATTGAAAGCTGGTAACAGTTCTAGATGAAGACTGGTTAAGAATAATTTGACTAGACTGATATCTTAAGAGAAAGAAATTGTTGACAGTTTCTATTGGAATTGCGTGACTACAGATTGAAAAAGGATCAGTTTTCCGTATATTTATTCCAGTTGGATGCAGAGAGAAAGCCAGTTTTCTTGTGCTGAAATACTGAACTTGGCTACTGAGAGCATTGATAATAAAGATAATTTTAAAAACTTTCCTAAGAAGATTAACTTCTGGAATTGGACAATTGAGGATAATCGTCGATTAATCAAACACAAAATATATTTTATTTGTACCGCTTCACTTAAAAATGATTTGGATAGCTTGATAATTTATACCATCTTCGTCAGCTGAAGTAAACATTCTAGAAATAGGATATTATTGCAAAGAAATTCATTGTCATAATCTTTTCAAGACTGGCGGGACGACAGAATCATTACAGCGTCGGACAAATTGCCAAGCTGAATATTGTCTGAGGTCGATAAAATATTTATCACGTTCTGGGATTCGTTAAACTGATTTCACATCTTCTCAAAAATAAGTGGATTTGTTTATTATAATATATTCATAATAAATTAGAATTAATATTGATGTATTTTCTTAATTAAATTGCGTACAAGTTAATATTATTGTTACAGAATCTTAGAAGACAAAAACACTCGCAGGTCTTAACCTTTCTTTTAATAATATTAAGTTAAGACGAAGTATGGGAAACTGATGCCGAAAGATCATGTTTCTTTATTATTCTGTAATAGAAATTAATCTGAACTAGTACAAAACATGTTGAAAAATCATCAATTCTTATTTGCTTTCATTAATACACCGCCTCAACTTCTCCTTAAGCTATTACTAACTTGGACTTTAAATACAAATGTTGATAAATCCATGGTGCACGCACATCTTGCGTTCTCACGAATTGGTTTTATTGAAGCAAATAAATCTAAGATGCAAAGTAAAACATGCACGTTTGAAGCAGACTATATAATCAGTAAATCTTTTCTATTTCTTCACCTGTTAAATCCAGCCGAAAGCAGATGTAGTAGCTGACCAACCTGAAACCTAGTTTTTATGCGTTTCTTAAAATTTGAAAGAATTGGTTTCTTTAATTTATAATCCTCATTGCAAAGTAAAACAGAAAAATATAAACATCAGTATATTGTCATGTTATTTAGACCTTATTAAGCAAACCTCTAATCAAACACGCTCCAGCCATGACCACCCGTTATTATATTTAGACCTAGAACATTTCGGACAACACTAACGAACGTGTTCTTTCTTAATGGAAATTTAGCTGTTATTTCTGCACATAGAGCGAATACATTCAGGTTTCTCAGTCCTCTAGTTTATTATAAATTGTTGTAACACTTGGCAAAACTGTAACAACGTCGGATATAAATGCGAGTTGTACTTAGTAACGGCCGTTCACGTCTTGAGTTCAAACCTCAGAGAGGTGAACTGTGCCATTCTTTCTAACCGTTGTTAGAAGTCAATGTTAATCCTAGTCAAGCAGTTACACCTAGCCCATACTAGTTATACCTATCCCATCTTTCTAAAGATAACAAGGATAATATATGTCCTCCTTCCTCTTTTAAAGACAGTAAAATGAGAAATGAACGAATTTTGACTGCTATCTCTAGCGTGTCGCTTAGACATGTGCAAGCCTTTTATTTTTCGCTTTGATATTGTTGCTGGTATTGTTTATCCCCTCTTCAGGTCAAGCAGATTTATTATCAAAGGTGTTTCAGCCATGACTAACCCGTCTTTTGCCTATATCAGAGAATCCAGAGCCACATTATTCCATAATCCCTTCTCTGAGAAGGGTGAGGATATAATTTGCCTGCTATTTTTAGCGTGTGAGACATTCATGTAGGGCCCCCACCACGTCTTCTCGTTAATAAGTTTTAGGAGAAGGTAATGTTCTCTATAATACCTTGTTCAGTGCCTGTACAAGCGAGAATCCAATCATTATCGCTATATATTTCATGAGATAGCGCAAGCTTCAATGGTTATATTTGAGTATGTATCTGCACTTCTATGTAAAATTTAAACAAAATGGTGTGTGTGTGTGTGTGTGTGTGTGTGTGTGTGTGTGTGTGTGTGTGTGTGTGTGTGTGTGTGTGTGTGTGTGTGTGTGTGTGTGTGTGTGTGTGTGTGTGTGTGTGTGTGTGTGTGTGTGTGTGTGTGTAAGACTGGCAATTACTCATGCATGCAAGTCTCTTCTCTCTACGTTACTGATGTTGCCCAAGAAAAAGGCTTCAGTGTAGTCTTTGGCATTGCTGTCAGAACGCATGAAGCATGGTTAGATACTGCAATGCTTCCTGTCCGACACTCTAATAGTCTTGCCATTCCGCTAAAGTTACTTTTTTGTTAACCCCCGAATGCTTAAAAGGCAAAGTTGAGCCTCTGTGGGATTTGAACCAATTCGCCACCCTGCGTCTCATTATGAATGCTAATTAGCTAGCAAATAGAAGAGTAATGATTTCGATAGGTGTAAGCATGTTTTAAGACTTATTTAACGCCTCGAAATAACCTGGTGCTAACAGTAGAAAGCCACAATGCTATCAACAGTACCAACAATAATAACGGCAGTGAGTATTTCAAAGAACAAATTAGAATAATAACAAAATATCATCGAAACGATATAGGAAGATCCAAAACAACGAGCAACATTTATAAAGTTGCTCGACCAGCTAGAAATAGCAGTCACATCTAACCAAAATTCTACCCGAGAGACTTATTTGTATAAATGACTGGTTGGATGATGTTGTTCTAAATATACAAAGTTCTGAAACAAATATTGTGTGGATACAAATGAAATCTCTGCGGTGATAAGTCTGATTGATGAGACCTCTCCTTTGCAACGGTCAAGAGAGTAACCTGAGCGTAGTAGAAATAGCTCTCAGTTTTCACTCAAAATCCGTCTTAAAAAGAACTTCTCCGTGGATAATGTCATAAAAGATATACTATATATCAATGAAAGGCGAGATAGGCACTACTAGAACGCCTTTAATGAAAAATATTATCGGAACTGACGTAGGTTAAGCAATAACATTGATACACAAATCGGTGTGATAACAAGGAAAACTCAGCAGCAAATATTCCGTGTATCGAGTCTTTGTCTAAATTTCCGGTCCGTTAAGTTTTCGTCTAGTTTCCCGTTTAGCTTTTTCTCCTTGTTGTGTTCTTTCTGTTCAACCCTTGATACATCCATGTAGCGAAACGCACACCTTGTTTGTTTACTTCAATCTATTGTGCGACACTTAACTCTCTCTACTCTTACTCTGTCTCTCTCACCCTCTGCCCTTACTTTATCTCTTTCTTCACACTTTCTCTTTCCGCCCTTGCTTGCCTCACTTGTACATTTCTCTTCTCTCTCTGTCTCCCTTTCTTTTTCGCTCTCTCCCCCGCTCTCTTTCCCTCTTGCTATATCTCTTTCCACATCTACTCTGACTCTACTTCTTTCTGCACTCTTACCCTTTCTTTCCACCCTTGTTTGCTTGCCTTGTAGCTTTTTCTTATCTTACTTTCACTGTTTCTCTAATCCCCCTACTACTTCATTCTCTCTCTCTCTCTCTCTCTCTCTCTCTCTCTCTCTCTCTCTCTCTCTCTCTCTCTCTCCCATTCTTTCCTTCTCTCAATACTTCCTCTTCCCTACCACGTGACCGGTGTCCGGTGAAGGCGGTGTTGTTCTTTTTCGCCTTTGACCAGACTGATCATGTTCGTCTGGGCTCCTGCTACGTCTAATAGAACTTATCCCGTTTCATCTTCGCGCAACCCCACTAAGTTCGTTCGATAGCTGCAAAGCTCTTTCTATTGCATTTGTGGTACATGTATAATGATATTTTTTCTTCTGTTGCATATAGCCGTAAGGTTTCGTGCTGTTATATATGCATAATTCTTTGTCTGTTGTATTTATGTAATGTCTTGTTTGTTTCTGTCTAAGTATACATTCGCTAGCTTTTTCCCAACAGCTTAATAACAGCGCTGTCGCCTCCAAAATTGAGTGGGCTCAATGGTAATGACGCGAAACCACTATGATATTTTGGGTCATTGACTGACGAGGAGAACTCAGCTGCGAATATTCTGTTTATTGTGTCTTCGTCAACATTTCCCGTCCGTTAAGTTTTCGTCTAATTTCCCGTTTGCTCTGCTTTCGTCTTACTTTTACTCCTTGTGTTTTTCTGTTCAACCCTTGATATATATATATGGAGAGAGAGACAGACAGACAGAGAGACACACAGACAGACACACAGAGACAGTTAGATAGATAGATATGTACTCATATATATTCTATAATATATATATATATATATATATATATATATATATATATATATATATATATATATATATATATATATATATATGCAATATAATGATATATGTATGGTGTATGTACTCCTCCCAATTATTTTTATTATTAATTTAATCAGGGTATATAAACAATAAAATAATTTAAACATAAATCTATAGATTTGGAAAGCTAACTGCCAGGTAATGGATTATAGTGAATTTATAGATACATCATATAATCCTGTTGTAAATAGACTCTCAAATATAATCTCAACACAAATAGACTTTCAGCAAAAGATTACTCGAAAACCTGATAAACTCATCTGCGTTCAGTGTGTCAGAAGTCTGAGTATGTATGAGTGTGTATGTGTGTGTGTGTGTGTGTGTGTGTGTGTGTGTGTGTGTGTGTGTGTGTGTGTGTGTGTGTGTGCACAGGGTTCAGTAGGTTCAGTATGTTATAAACGTGTATAAACAGTGTGAATTCAACGTATGTGTATAGATAGGTAAGTAGACGGATAGATACATACATACATAATTTTATATATACATATATACATGTATGTTTGTGCACATATACATATGCTTGTGTAAGTACGTGTGTGTATATATGTGTGTATACATATATTTATATACATGACGCCATATGTATGTGTATACGTATATATGTATATGTGTGTGTGTGGATGTGTGTATGTGTGTATCTATATGTATGTGTTTGTATTCGTATGCATATATGTATATATATATATATATATATATATATATATATATATATATATATATATATATATATATATATATATATATATATATATAGTTGACAACAAACAAGTGAATTAGTTTGACGTTTGGAAAAAAATGAAATGAGCATCGTACAGACAATATCCTATTCTTGGTTAGTCTTCTTTCTTAGAAATTTGGCTATTTTTCTTTCCCATTAGAATATGGCTAACAAATGGAAAACTAAACTGAAACAGTAGACTCTAAGAAATCGAGTAATGGTAATGGTCTCTATCTTCGCAACGTGAAATAGTAATTCATTTCACTTTACGGATTAAATGAAACTCTAGACGTTCGCAGAATGGACTCGGTATTTGAACCAATGAACTGTACCAATATGTGCTATCTCCTTTAATCTAGGTAATAAAGTGAAGTATTGTTTTGAGTCAGAAATTATAGGGCCTGTTAATTGCTTTCTGTGGAGTATAAGTAACCGAGATCACAATATTCTACCTGAACGGGACGTCAGCAGTCCCAAGGTTATTCATTTACAGGTGAGTGAACTGGAGCAACATGAAATGAAATGTTTTCTTCAAAAACACAACGCACCAATCGGTCCCAGGTCCGAAACTGCAACACCCTAACCACTACGTCACGGACCTTCACTCCACCTAAATAGGTCCATAACACGGCACTGTAGATGATAAGAATCACTGCCGAAGCAGACAGTAATTGAAAAGTCTAATATCTTAGGTTGTAGTCATTATAGTATTTTGATATATTCATTGAGGAACAAGGAGAAACACATTTCTTTGTTTTAGATTAAATTGGTTTCAGGTTTCAAACCGTCCTATTACTGGTTCGCTGTATTTCAAATGGACAAGGTACTGTCTGTATAATATGGTTGGAATAATTATCACAAGGCATTTTCTTTCCAAACACTGGGTTATTGGTCTTCTTTCCAATATCTGCAGCTTTATATTTGTGCGTATGATAAGTAGATAGACAGATAGATAGAGAGAGAGCGAGTTAGATAGAGACCGAGATAGAGAGAGAGAGATAGAGAGAGAGAGATCTACTTGTACACACATATCTGTATATCTATATATAGATATACATACATACACACACTCTCAAACATATACATATCTATAATATTGACTTCAAATTTTTAGCATAAGGCCAGCAGTTTAGTGGGGTAAATCGATTACAACGACCCCAGCGTTCAACTGGAACTTATTTTATTAACCCCGAAGCGATAAAAGGCAAAATCAATCTCGGCGGAACTTGATCTCAGAATGTAAAGACGGACGAAATACTGCTAAGTATTTTATCAGGCGTGTCGCCTTACGCATATCTACAATACTGGTTTTAAATGTTGGCACGCAGTTTCTGAAAAAGAGTAAGTCATTTACATCGAATCCAGTGATCAACTAATATGTATTTTTATCGACCCCGAAATTATGAAAGACGAATTCGATCTTAGTGGAATTTGAACTCAGAACGTAAAGACGATTGAAACGCCGCCGAGCACTTATCCCGGCGTGCTAACGATTCTGACAGCTTACCACTTTATACATGTCAATAATATTGGTTTCAACTTTTTTCACAAGGTCAGTATTATCGGAGTAAGGGCTAAGTCGATTACATCGACCCCTAAAGGGATAAAAGGCAAAGTAGACCTCGGCAGAATTTGAATTCAGAACGTGAAGACGGTCTAAACGCTGCTAAGTGTTTTGCCCGATGTGCTAGCGATTCAGCCATCTCGCCGCCTAATTTTCATACAAAATATTACAAATATATTTAAACAAATTAACCTGACGTTAACCGAGCGTCATTTAATTTAATAATCATACTGTAAATAGATTATACTGAATGCTATCATAAAATAAGTAATGCAATAGTAACTATCGGGCAAGAAAAGCTGTTTGATGCATTATTTAATACTGAAATTAATCACTGAGATGATACCTACTTAAGTGTAATACTTAAGTTAGTGTCAAAATATTTAATGAAATGAGAACGATACAACTCTAAACAATACATCTTCTGTACTTGACAGCAAGAACAGTGAAGTCTATACCTTTGGAATATGCAGCTAAATACAGACAAGGATATTGTCTGTACGATGCTCATTTCATTAAATATATTAATACGATGTTAATACACAATACACAGGTTGGAAAGGGGTGGAATTAACATTTATTGAATATTGCTGTTTAGCCAGATATCAACTCTCATGAAGCAAACTATACTCAAAGTCATTCCTTTTTTCTTTCAGAACTCTGGATTTTGCATTGAACTTCCTTTTAAGGCCACAAGGTGTAATTTTAAGTAGTCATAGCTTCTACTTATAGCAGGTTAAGCGACCACATAATTGCACACTCGTTTACTCGTTTTGTTTTTCATATTTTGTGTATTTTATAGAGTATAAAAAAACAATGAAATAACATTCGGTTATGTTTACAAATATTGGGCATTCCAATCTCATTTAGTATCTATGAACTAACTGATTGCTGGTTGATATGTCAAACGTGACCCAAGGATGGGCAGAATCAATTCAAATGATTGACTGTAGTAATCATGTACCGGAACTGTTGTCATATTTACCATCTTTACGAAGTGTTGTTTCCTTAAGCGTTTTCCTTTTTTTAATTTATAACTTGGTGTGTATTTTCCAATATATTCTCGTAGATTTATCTTTTCTTTTTATTATATTTGTTTTGAAAGAGAGATAAAAAAAAAACTCTATCTTTCCGCCATTGATCTATATCAATGAATTCATTGAAATGTTAACAGAGACTCGAATAAGTTTTATCGATTTTTTGTATGGTTTTGTTGTTTTTGTTTTTATTCGTTTTTTTTATCAAACAGATAAAATGTGACTAGCAATAAAAACAGAATTAAACAAATATTATTGAATTGTTATGGACAAAGTGCAAATTGAAATTTTTGAACTATTAAACTGTATCATTCATCAACTGCACCGCCTGCCAAACTGAATAAGATTTATAACATCACAGTAAATTGTTGTACAAAATGGAATTGTTTTATATTTAGTAGTCTATACGTGATAATTGGCACTTTTCAGTTTTACCTTTATCTACACATTTTCGTAAACTCGTGAAAACTCTCTCTTGCAAAATCACCTATTTGTTTAACTTTTGCCATCATCATCGTCATCATAATCAGCATCATACTTTTCATCCTTTCTGGATTGAAAAAGTGCCAATCTAGTATTGGGATCTATGTAGTCAGCTAAACACTACCCTCAAAATTGCTGGCCTTGCGCATAGATCTGAAACCATTATTATTATAATTATTATTATTGTTGTTGTTGTCATTGAGTGAGAGAGCAGTGCATGCCGTCAAAGTGACACTGGGGTGAAATATACGAAGCCCAGTATACCCATTATGACTACCCGTCTAATAAGGGTACACCAGGCACATGCATCACAACCATATGTGCGCGACATAGTGATCTCATATCAAGATAAACAGCGCATGACCTTACAGGTGGGGCTCTGTTAGAATTTTCTTCGAGTAGCCCAGCCCGCTCCAAAAGCCCCTGAATAAGGGTCGTTTAAGGATGTTGAACAAAGGTGAATTATCCAGACCCCAAAGAAATCCTCTCAACACATTACTATGATGCTCTCCCCATTACTTCTCGTGATCAGAGATGCACATATCGTCAGCCAGTAAAGGAAATGCTCAACTGGTTACGGTCAAGCAACTGACAAGTAAATCTGTGGTATTGAGCAGAATATTTACTATAGCCCATCTTTTATTCCAAGACAAAACAATGTACATGATAACACTTCTAGTCAGTTAAGATTATTATTATTATTATTATCATTATTATTATTATTATTATTATTATTATTTAAGACGTCGCACAATATCCAATATCGTGATATCGTCGATTGAAGATATTGCGTCTACCGAGGGTTTGTACTGTCTGTCAAGTCACAGCAAAGACCTCAGACAGACAGTACTTTACACAATAGGCGTGCAGTTCCAAGTAATGCCGATTCTTGCAATACACCTTGATTGTAGGGTATTTCTAAAATTTCCAGATGTTTTTTTCAGGTTTGGTGGTATTGAACCCAGTGCTCCGATGACAATAGGGACAACCTTTGTTTAACTCTCGTAGCTGCCACATCTTAACGATCTCAATTCTCAGATCTCCATATTTATGAATCTTTTCTCCTTTCATGATATGTTGATCTCCTGGCACTGCTACGTCGATTATTAGGCACTTTTATTTGCTCCTCTTAAAGGTTATTATATCCGGCCCTCAGTGCTCTAACACCTTGTCTGTCTGGAAGTCAAAGTCCCAGAGGATCTTTGCCTTCCTCTTTTTGTCAATTACCTTTTCCGGTGTATGTTGGTACCAAGCAGCCGTTACCTTGTATCCATACTTCCAGCATAGTAGCCAATGAAGGTTTTGGGCTACTTTGTCGTGTCTGTGCTTGTACTCTTTCTTTGCAAGACTTTCACAAGCACTAACAATGTGTGTCACGCTTTCAATCCTCTTCCTACACATTCTGCCGAAGTTCGTTGCACTTCTGAGATATATATCCCTTTTCACTGAATTGGTATTCAATGTCTGATCTAGGCATCGATTATTATTATTATTATTATTATTATTATTATTATTATTATTATTATTATTAAGGCGGCAGAATCATTTGCACGCCGGGAAAAATGCTTAGCGGCATTTGATCCACCTTTACGTTCTGAGTTCAAATTCTGCCAAGGTGGATTTTGCCTGCCATCATTCCGGGATCGATAAAATAAGTATCAGTAACTGACTTACCACACAAAGATAAAATAAGTACCAAGAACTGACTGACCTCCACCCCCAAACTTCTGGCCTTGTGCCAAAATTTGAAACCATTATTTTTATTAAGACGAGGAGCTGCCAGAGTGTTAGCACACTGGACAAAAAGCTTAGGTCGACTTTACCTTTCAATCTTTCCGCGGTTGATGAAATAAGTACCAGTTGAGCACTGGGGTTGATGCAGTCAACTCCCTGTGCCACAAAATTTCAGGCCTTTGCCAATAATAAAAAGGATTATTATCACTGTTGTTGTTTACAAGCGATGGAAGTTGATTTGCAGCTCATTAATTATCGAATTTTGCTGTATTGAACAAAATAGTTTTGGTTTTTGTTGTACCATTTTGTTATTAAGCCAACTCGCACCTCTTGAAGCTAGGTGGCTTGGTGAAATGTTCTCCCCTTCGTAGAGAAATTTTGAAAATTTAAAAGATAACGTACATATTTTCATATTTAAAAAATAAGTATCACTTGTCAAATCACGTGAAGTGATGGCTTTAGAAGAACCATTATGAAATAGTTTCCCACCACTACTTGCAATAGTTGACAGACAATGTATGGATAAAAATAGTAATAACAAAAACAACAACGACAGCAACAAAAAGAGACGTGAAAGTAACACTACCGCTATCACCATACCTCACACTGCTACAAATACAAGCCAGAACAACAACAACAACAACAACAGTAGCAAGCAAGACAAAGAGAACATTGAGAAAAGCATGATCTCTATGATCATGATCATCGCTACCAACACAAGCTTTAATACAATAAAAACAGTAAACACCGAAAATTGCAAAGAAAGTTGAAATGAGTTCACGAACGCATACAGAAAACTAGAGGCAGTTTATTTATCGGAAATCCAAAAGCACATCTCACCAAAAATGATAATGTATCTAAAGACACACAACAAATTCAAGAGTAACTCAAAGTAAAACAGTATTATAGAAATAAGTTGGACTCAAAACGAGGGAATTTGGGTGATTGATAGAGGCCCACATTGAAAACTACCTTAAATCAATCTGAGATATAAAAAGCTGTCATTCAAAGAAGACGTTTTGACATAGTTGAGGTGAGATTTCAAACCGAGGAATAGGTAAAGGAGAACTTACTAACAACCCTAAAGGGCGGTGAACTACTCCTGATTCCAAATTATTTCGATCGGAGACTTCCGAAAATAATTGTGGCCGAGGTACCATCAGAAATAGGTAACTTCTTCCTGATGGCAGTCGTATTGTACGGCATAGAAAATAAATAAATTACGGCGGCTCATTACTCCCAGAAAATAAATATTTTACCAGGCCACAGATTGGGAAAGGAAAATTGGTCGGGTATAGGGATAGAAACACACAAAGAAATCACAAAGGCCACCCCTGACTTTATCAACCTCCCAGATGGCTTACAACTTTTCATAACCATTGAGAATAGAAAGTCAAGAAGTCATGTATGTGGGGCTCCAATCATCTAAGAGCTTCCTGTCAACTGTAAAAGAAAGGAGTAGGAAAAATTTCTCTGTTACAGATACCTTCACCACAACATCAACACCAACAATAAAGGCAGCAACAAGGGCAGCACCAACATCAGCAATATGAAGAGCAGAAGTGCTAGAAACAGCAACAGCAGCACCAAATCGACGAACAACAGAAACGCACACACAACAGTAGCAAACACTAACAAATTATAGGTAACACTACCCCTACCTAAAGAGATTCTATCCACACCAATCAAACAGACTACAAACACAAGCACAGACATACTCAGTTGCGCAGGCACACCGCCTACCCTGCAACAAATTTCTTTGACAGTGAAATCTTGCCTTGTAAGGAAATCAATTTGGAAGACTCGCCAGAATGGAGAGTTGTTAAGGCGAAGAGAAAAAAGTAGATAATGAAAACGCCGCATTAGACAAAAACATGAACGTCTAAGATGCGGTAACATACCGACGATCCGACAAATCGGCAAACAATCACACATTCATACCCGCAAGACCAGCTGAAAACTACAAGTACCTCAAACATTAAAAACACTACCAAAATTATAAACACCACAAGAAACGAAAACACACCCCAGTCCACACCAACAACAAGAACAGCACACCCAAACACAACAAAAAGTCGTCATCAACTACATAACTAACATTGACTTACACAACCATAACTCATATCTACATCATAGCATTCCAATTCATATAAAACTTATTAAACAACGCAAAAACTTATAACAAACTAGAAACATTATATTCCAAAAGGACTGGAAGATTTCCGATGAATTTATTATTAAAAGACTATGAAAACTGCTTGTGAGAATGCCCACATTTTCCCGGAAGGACAGAACACCTGTCCTTCCACAGAAATGAGATAAGTGATCCTTCTGATTTTCCTCCCTCTTGTTGAACATGGCTATGCTTAGAATAGGTAGTGTGAATGCCTGTTCCTTTGGGTTACTTTGGAAGCAGAACCACCTTCTCAACAATCTCAGGTCACTTGATATAACTGTTGTGGTTTTCAGTGAGACCAAACTTTCCGAGGTACAAGCTTTGGTGCTCCTCTTCGATGGCGACGAGTTTTACGCGTCTCCAAGTCTTTACAGCCTTTTCTGGTACATTAATGCACCACTTTTCTGAAGTGTTGTATTCATATTTCTACAAAGTAACTAGTGTATGTTGTGACAAATCTTATCACGTCACATATTTTCTGAGCTAAAATTTGCAGTCTATGACAATATACTCAATATTTTCTACTTACAGATTACGTAAGTAGCACTTGGTTGCTGAAGCAATAGAATAAATACCCTTGCTCGCTTAACTAGTGTTGCTTAGTATTTGATTTTGAGCAGCCACAAACAAACTTTCAGTTTTTCTCTTTATATCTCCACTCCGGGGAGTCGTGATTTTTGTATATTTTTGGCGTCTATGTAGAAGTTTCCACATAAATGTATTTCTTCTAGTTCTTCCTACTTTTCACAAATTATTCGCTTTGGGGTGCTGTCTTCAAGTTTCACGCGAGTAAGTTCTAATTCTATTGCAGCATGTTTCAGTAATTCTTCAATCTTTACAATTGAAGTAGTTTACTGATCTTTGCTCTTCAGGCGCACAGTCAGAAATGTCAATAAGTTCTCTCCCTCCAATCTTGCTTTTTATGCATAAACGACTACAATTGCCTTTAGAATTTTCTCGAGTATATTTCTTCTTTTTCTCTGTCTCATGCCTCTATTTCATGTTTCACCCAATTCACTATTCCGTCACTACAATGCCCAACGGAACCGGCCATGCATTGATGACATTTATGAGATTCCTTGAATTACGCTTGGACTTCAATACAAGCTTTAATCTTTTCAAATTTATTGTTTCCACTTTTCCGTTCATTTCGTTATGCATAATATCATCGAGTTCCAGCTTCTAAAATCCGCTCTTTCGGTAAGTTTATTCGATCGTTGCTAGCATAGTCAGACATGTTTCAAGTCAATCCTCAAAGCGAATTATTATAAAGTGTACAACTGCATGGAGTAGTGATTTTTCTTTTTATTTATTTTTTGGGGGACTTATTCGCACTCATAGCGATTTAATGAATTTGAAGGATCTTTCCATTGAGGGTTCACGTAAAGAACAAGTTTTGTTTTAGATAAAATATTTCGTTTCATTTATCTACACTTATATGTAAAATGGTGACGAATATAGTAAGCACGCCCCGCTA
This sequence comes from Octopus bimaculoides, assembly GCF_046866305.1. NCBI lineage: Eukaryota > Metazoa > Mollusca > Cephalopoda > Octopoda > Octopodidae > Octopus > Octopus bimaculoides. Next base: position 115,828,624 of record NC_142929.1, read on the forward strand.
AAAGTAATTCATAATCAAAATTTTCACACGCTGAACAAAGATTAACAGTAAGACAAAGATGTTTTAAGAGAAAAAAAATAATTAGTTATATTTCCGTTGAAATCGCTGTGTTAAGAACAATGCAAGTGATATAATTTTTTAAATTGAACTAAGGCATGCATGTTACTGTAAACACCACAAGATATTTAACGAAGTTCAGACTTTTAATATTTCTTGATTTTATAAAATGTGAACAGGATACATGACGTGAGCTAAGATGACAGAAAATGAGATGTAAGGAACAGGACACAGAAGAGCAGAAAGTGAATCGCTAAAAGGAGTATTGAACAGTAATAGAGAAGAGAAAGTATGAATAAAAGAAATCGAAATGAAAGAATTCTTGAAATTAAGACGTATTTGTCCAATAACTGTGATATTTCTACGGGGTGGCTATTATTATTGAGTGATAGAACAGTGTGGAGGCGCAATGGCCCAGTGGTTAGGGCAGCGGACTCGCGGTCATAAGATCGCGGTTTCGATTCCCAGACCGGGCGTTGTGAGTGTTTATTGAGCGAAAACACCTCAAGCTCCACGAGGCTCCGGCAGGGGATGGTGGCGAACCCTGCTGTACTCTTTCACCACAACGTTTTCTCACTCTTACTTCTTGTTTCTGTTGTGCCTGTAATTCAAGGGTCAACCTTGTCACACTGTGTCACGCTGAATCTCCCAGAGAACTACGTTAAGGGTACACGTGTCTGTGGAGTGCTCAGCCACTTGCACGTTAATTTCACGAGCAGGTTGTTCCGTTGATCGGATCAATTGGAACCCTCGACGTCGTAAGCGACGGAGTGCCAACAACAACGATAGAACAGCGCATACCATCAAAATGATACTGGAGCATAAATATACGAAACTCAATTTACCCATCATGACTACCCGTCTGATAAGGATACACCAAACACATGCTTCACAACCATATATGCATGATATGGTGATCTCATATCAAGATAAACAGCGCATGACTTTGCAGTTAAAATTTTTTCAAGCTGATTAGCCCATCCCGATCAAAATGTCCATGAAAAATGGTTATGGATGATAACCGAAACGCCCATTTTTCCAGAGGTTGATAATTCAAAACCCCAAGGAATTCTCCTCAACCCATGGCTGTGATGCTCCCCCACTATTCCCGCTCGTGATGAAAGATGCATGTAATATCAGTCATTAGAGGACGTGCTCAACTAGTTAAGGTAGAGCAACTGACAAGAAAATCTATGGTACTAAGCAGAATATTTGTTGTAACCCATCTTTTACACCAAGACAAAAGACGTACATGATAATATTTCCAATCAGTTAAGATCCAAAGTCATGAGAGCTGGTGCCTGGTATTGCATCAGGGCATCGTTGTTATTTTACTGAGTGAGAGAGCAACGCATACTATCATGGTGACACTGGAGTACAAATATACGAATCCCAATATACCCATCACGACTACCCGTCTGTTAAGGGCACACCAGGAACTTGCATCACAACCATATGTCTGCGACATGTGGACCTTATATCAAGATAAATAACACATGACCTTGCAGGTTGGGCCCAGTTAGTATTTTCTTCGGATAGAGTAGCCCATCCCTCTCAAAACGTCCCTGAAAGAGAGTTAAGGATGATGAATGAAACACCTATGTTTCCCCTGCTGGTACTAGTGGTGCTGCCGCTGCTGCTGCTGCTGCTGCTGCTGCTGCTGCTGCTACTGCTGCTGAGAATGTCCAAACCTCTGGCTCATATGCCCTTTGTGAGCCAAATGTTGATGTGTATCTTGGTGAGCAACTTCTAGTTAGTCGGGTGGCTATTTTCTGCATTTTATATTTTAACAAAGATTGCTTCTTTTATTGGTGCAGTTGATATAACAACCTTTACATAGAATGCAATATTTCAGAAAGCATTGCAGAGCAGCTGCTAATCGCGAGAAATGTTGTTGCTGACAAAGTCACCATAATTAAGTATCATTCCATCGCACTACCTTTGAGGCAGCTGACATTATTTTATTTATAATATACTTCCTATTTCGTGTTTTTCTGTTTTGCAACAAATCTTAAGAATTGTAATTCTTCATATTTAGTAATACTTATATATATATATGTGGGTGTGTGTGGTTGTGTGTGTATGCATGTATGTTTGTGAGTGTGTGGGCGTGTGTACACACACAGAAGCATACATATATGCATACGTATATGCATACACACATACATATATGTATACATACATACATGCATACATACATACACATACTTGATGGTAGTCTTGCGCTTAAACTACTATTGTGTCCCTATGTTGATGAAAGCATACCACACTATCGCAAGAGTGAGACTACACCTCCTAGATATTTACAGGCACATTACTGAACGGCTCCGGCTCACGAACGACCAGAGAGTCGCAAACACTCCACTTTTTCTACATCCAGGTTATCCCTCAAGAGCAAGAAAACTAAGAAGCAGAAGTAGCTCAATGTTTCAGACTTAGACAATCAAAATCCCGCCATCTGTTCATTGTTCTAAGAAACCCAAGTCTTGGAATAAAAGGGCGCAAGAAGTACCTGCACATCAAACTAAGTAATGATAAACGCCTGTTCGATACAGAAGCCATTTTCTAATATTTGGACAATTAAAAAGGCAACAAGCAAAAATAGACGAGATGACTAACAGTACAAATGAGACTGTCCTTCTCCCATGCGAACGAATTTTTATTCAACCTGCCAGTTAACTGCGACAGCAGTGGTTCTTCAGTCACTGTTTTACTATATCAGTAGGGGCTGATTTTGTCTAAGCATGCAGTTGCCAGCGTATACTTGCTGATGACGAAGCCCAACTAGGCAGAAATACGTATTTAACAAAGCCACCACCGCTACTGGACGGTTTTTGTCTGCTACTCATATATTTCTGAATTTTTTGACACTATATGCTTATAAGAGATGCTAGCTCGATACAACTGCCACAATTTATCAGGCTTTCTACGATGTATCTATTTTAGGTATGATACACATATGTTTGTAACAAACATATGCAAGGTGACTAGATGTTGTATAGACAGCAGATGTGTTACCCCGCGCTAGGCACCAACTGACACACATATTCATGGCGGTCAAACTGCTAGAATCGTTAGGGCATCCAAGTGCATTACGATATTTGTTTCGGCTTACTACTCCTTGAGCGTTTTTCGTTATATATTTTTTTCCTTCGTCATATTATATATCCCTAGCACATAGTTATGTTTGTAGTTTCTGGTAGATATCTACTTCGATTAGCATACCAATGTCTATAGTTAGAATCATCAAAGAAAAACGTAAACGGGTCAAAAGCAACTCTGTCAACTGTTTAGCTACAGTGGGAAGTGTATTTCTGCCTATTCTATGTATAAGCCGAATGACAAAAAGAGACTAAACCTGCCGTCAAATACAAAATAGTATTTCAATTTGTCGTTGTTGTTATTTAGCTATATAGACTTTGAACAGAAAATAAGATCGAATCGAAAACAAATTCCAGGAATAATTAACTCTACAGAGATTTTTTTTTAAGTCTACAGAATTTATCGTTCAAACTACTGTTTCTCTTAATCAGTCAAACTGTTATTTCTCTTCTCATACAGTGTGACCTAAATACAGAATTACATTCGTAGCGCCCGACTTCCATAGCAAGTGTTAGAAACGAAATCTATGCAATTTGAAATAAACGGCTACATTATTTACAAACGCCACATCGGCTATCAATGATGGAGTGCAGAAATTTCTGAAGTATGCTTCCACCCATAATAAATGTAAATTAAGTAATGAAAGGAAATCCAACAACTGTCCGTTACATGCAAAACAAAATTTTAACTTTTAGTTGTGATTATGTGTGTATCTGTATGCCCGTGTGTTGATGCATACAACGCCCACGTAATGTTTGGTTACAATCAATGCGTAAACATACATATATACATCACACACACGCATATATACGTGTGCATATGCATGTATGTATGTATGTATGTATGTATGTATGTATGTATATATATATATATACATATATATATATATATATATATATATATATATATATATATATATATATATATATATATATATATATATATATATATATATATATATATATATAAAGAGATAGAGAGCACGCGATACACGCCAATATATACACTAAGATACAAAGTGGAGAAACGCATTCACACAATAAAAAATCTTCACACACGCACAGACATATATCTTAAGTTAAATTCGGGTAACGGGTAGAAATAGAGAAAGAGGGAGTGAGTAATACATGCATGCATACATACATACATAGACAAAGAACGTTTTATAATGAGTTGATGAGTACTAGAAGATAAACATAAACTAAGTCAATAGCATTGCTTTTTCCATTTTACTAACGACATATATATCGTTGCACTAATCTAAATACAATGCTGCATTTCTTTATGGGCCATTTTCAATTTCCTTCTTTTATCCTATTTCGTTTTGCTTCGTACTTAATTACAATTTTCACCGAATCTTCTCATTTTGCTGTTTCTATATTTAATGCACATTTTATTAAAAATGTATCATTCATACATACATGTTGTTTAGATATTTACCAATCATATCACATTGTCAGATACTTCACTATTAATTTCCGCAGATAGAATTATTTAAAAAATATCCCCGATGCTATTGTTTTCAAAGACTTATCCGCTAAATTCGTCAACTGATCTCAGCAGTTAACTCCAACCTACGACCACAATATTTAAAAGAAAAATTCATAATATTTCTGACTATTTGTCAACCCTATTGTCCATGTATATTTTTAACTACTTGAATACAACCCACAGAGGAAGCTTCCGCGTTCTTACTCAACGAGTTAGAAATGACAACCAAATCTCCCTGATATCACATCCTACTCTTTTGACAAAAAGAACCCTTGAATAGTGTATTCCTAGATATACTTAAAAAACAGGATGGTTTTTGTTGGAACACTGTTAATAATAGGATTGCTTTATCTCTGCTTACCTCTGGCTCAAAAGTAATAACCTGCAAGAAACAGCAGCCAAATCTCCCCCAAATCACACCCTGACCTTTTAAAAAGAGAAGACACATTGAATAATGCATTCTTGTATACGCTCAAAAAGATGAGATGATCCTGGTTGGAACGCCGTCGATCAGAGTTCTGCTCGATCGGGCTAAGCAAGAACAGTTTCCCCTAAACAAGAACAGGTTTCCTCTAAATCAACAGAAAAATTTAAGAAAATGTCTTGCAGTAGTGTTTAGTTATGTTTCTTTATGTCCTGAGTTCAGAATGCTTCTGTGGGTAGACTTCTTCTCGAGATCGATAAAATACTGGATTATTATTTCCGATTATGCTTCTTGCACAAAATTTGTTAGCCTGTGCGTATATATCAAAATCGATATTATTATCCTTTGAATTACATCGTGTCAGTCGTACATTTTGTGTCAGTCGGGCTACACATTTACTCCTAGAGTATGAGACCTGGAGTCATGTTTAGGAGGGAACGTTTACATTTATATATCATCTATATACATCCCTATAAAAATAAATTAATAAAAATTATTGGTACTCTCCTACTGGCAACAGCGCACGCATTAATAAAAAAAAAAGATTAATAGAGGATTAAATTGAACCAGATGTATCATAGTATTTCATCTCAGACATACATGATGGCAAAGTCAGGTTTTGCATTCAGAGATAGATCATATTCTGTAATTACATTTACTGCCACTTCACTGCCTGTAGAAAAAAATTATAGCTGTCTAACTTTGACAAAATGCTACAACTTCTAGGAAAGATAGAAATAGTCAAAAACACAGTAAAGCAGTGTTTGGATTGTTAGAAATTTTTAATAATGATGTTATTGTTCAGTTATTTCCGTAGAAAAATGGTTTCAAATTTTGGCACAAGTGGGCAAGTTTTTAGGAGAACGTGTTAAGTTAATTACAGTGCTCAGTTTGTACTTATTTTATCAACCCCGAAAGGATAAAAAGCAAAGTCGACCTCTAACTCAGAACGAAAAAAAAACACGAAAGAAAAGCGGCTAAGCATTTTCTCTCCGGCGCACTAATGATTCTGCAAGCTTGCCGCATTTATTGCTGTGTGTAATAAAAACAAAACTAAATTTAATAGTCAATTTACTATGAGTCAGTATATAGGCAGTGTTCGTTTTAGTCATAAAATCGCAGTCGAATAGATGACAATGTCGACCCCTGGTAAGATTCGAAATCAGAGAAACAGAGAATGAGTTTAACAAGTGAAAGAAAGTATTGGTTTCTAACTTTGACACAGGATTACATATTTTTAAGGCACTCTTTCTTAACAAATTAAGTTATAGTCGATTCAGTCGATATTACCAATGTATCAATACGATAGATAGATAGACAGATAGATAGATAGATAGATGTTATCATTCTCTGTTTCGATACCGATGAGATTTCGGTTCAGAACATAGTTCTAAATACCACCAAGTATTTAAATAGATAGTCTGTAGTTTCTGATACATTAGAACTCAAGAGAATAATTTTTTTATATATAACACTATTGGTTCGGTTAGTGCTTTACATTAACAATAACGTTATTATAGGTAGCATCACTTCATCTGCCTCGTCTACGACATCCTCTTCTTCTTTATGCTGCACACCTAACACTGACCAATCCATCTGTTTCTATATATGACAAGGTCAACAGTTTATCTTTTTTCTTTTATCTTTTACTTGTTTCAGTCTTAGCTGTAGCCATGCTGGAGCATTTCTTCGAAGAATTTTTAGTCGAAGGAATCGACTCCAATACTTTTTTTTGTAAGTGTTACGAGGGCATAAACACACCAACATCGGTTGCCAAGAGGTGAAGGCGGACAAACACAAACACAACGAAACGCACACACACATATATCTACATATACGACGGGATTTTTCTGTTTCCGTCTACCAAATCCACTCACAAGGCTTTGGTTGCCCAAGGCTATAGTAGAAGACATTTGCCCAAGGTACGACGTAGTGGGACCGAACCCAGAAACCAGTTGGGAAGCACACTTCTTACCACACAGCCACGCCATTAAATCGGGTAATACTCCAAGCTTGATCCCCATTAACAGTTGAAATGCATGTCTTTTACAAAGCTCTCTCAATGCACTACGGCTCTGTAGCTCGGTTTTTTGTGACTCAAAATCAGTACAAGCAACTATTTACGTAAAGTAACTAAAACAAGGCGCCATCGCGTTGTTGCTTACTTTACGTACATTATTTTACCATATGTGGTTCTTTCGATTTGCAAGAAAAAGCAACTAAATCTGACTTCCAACCCCACCCTAGAGTCTTCAAAACAGGAAGGACACTCTTGATATCCAGAAAGGCCAGTGACTAAATTGCGATAGTAACAATGGTAACGAGTCAACGAGAAAATCTCTTTTCAGTTGTTCGACCCGCAAGAATAAGCAGTCAAATCTCCCTTAAATCATACCATCCGTCTTGAATAAAATGGATACAATGGACAACAGGCTCAAAAACACAGGAAGGTCACGATTGGGATGCTTTTACCATTAAATCTGCTCCATCAAATTTGGCCTGGTGCTAAGCATCGGCAACAAGCGATGAAGTGGTAGAGTCATTACAGCGTTGAGTAGAACGCCATGTGATATTTGTTCCGTATCTCTGCGCTCTGATTTCAAATCTCTCTGAAGTCAACATGGACTTTCTTCTCTTCGTGATCGATAAATGTTGCATCCTCTGTCTCCAATGTCGTGGTACCGCCACGATATTGTAACGGATGGTTTAGATACATTGTACCAGTATAGGAACAGTAAACAAGATAACGATGCAGCCGTAATAACAACGTAACGATCCAACAATCTCTTCACGAATCAACAACCAATATTCCAAATGAACTAACCAACCGACACCTTCTTACTTCACTGCGAGCTCCACTCGAACTATAACACACAAACTTCACTCCGACCGCTGCTATTTATAATCACTCGGACCACTGTATTTCTTGCAAGGGAGCGTCGTGACTCATCACAACAATAAAGTACCAGTCAAGTAATACAGCTATTTCTTTCTGTTCTTCTCCCCCTTTTGTTTTCCTTCGTCTTCTCTTCTTAGAATTAGTTATGGGGAAGGGAGTCTGAAAAATGCTTTTAAATTGCATTCCCACTAATCCTTTTGGCATTTCTCAATGGACTTGCTATGAAGAAATAACTTGTCACCCGAACAGCAACGAGAGACATCACCTCCGAACAATGCTTTGTTCGGGATAAATATAAGTGGTATATTGTTTCATGTTGTAGTTGTTGTTGTTGTTGTATTTGTTGTTCCCGTCATTTAGCAACCCTATGGTGAACCGCATTTCAGCAGTGAACGTCTTATCATTTTAGGGGCAGTCGTTTTATTTCTAAAATCGTAGAATGATATTTGAAAGAATATTGGCTGTTATTTCTAGCAGACTGATTAGCCATGTATCCCTCGCTTGGTTCACTATCTCATTGTCTGGTGGTTGCTTCTGACGATCAGCAGACAAAGACGAGTTAAACAATCGACGGATTAAGTCAGTAAACAGGTTGTTTTTTGTTTTGGTTGAATTATGCCATTTCATCCATCAATGAGAACTATAATCAAAGGTCTTCTTGATATAACCATATCATCTTATTTTTCAGGCATAGTACATTTAGGATTACATGATCCTATGTATACGACATTTCTTAAAGATTGTAGAGGACGATTTAAAAGGGATATAATTGCTACATCTAGCATTACGAGAGACCACCTAGAGGTTCCTTCTTGAATTTTTTCTTCAGTTTATGCCATGTAAAACCGGTTTAATCGCAGAAGGAAGAAGAGCAGTGTTCATGACTCCTTTCAGAATCTGTGAGACTACTGGGAGAAAATATGAAGTTGTCCTGAGACCAGAAACTTGCTCCTAATATTTGCAATAAAAACACCCAAAGGTGGTGTTAAACCGGGCGACAGGTGAGTCTACTTCTGACGGGCTTCAATACCGTCTCCGTCTACGAATGCCGCCAATCGACCCGAAGCTGAGATAGAATACACCCCAAAATCACACAGTCAGATGGAAATTGGAACCATGTCGTTGCGAAGTGACATGCCTCCAATTTTTATCTATACTACCATTTTCAAGATTCACATAAGCTTGATAATATCTTATTATCTGCCTTCTTTGAAGATGCTTGGCCATGTTTCAAATCGAATGAAATGAATGACAGTAGTGTGAAATGTGGAGAGCAAAAATGATCTCTAAGAAAAAAATTTAACTAATTACAGTTGCTTCATTTATTTTTTATTAATTGTTTCATCGGTTTTAAATGGATTTTCTTTTATTCCCTCAACATGACCATAACCTGTCTTGTTCCTTTTTAATTAAGCTCGTTTTCGGTTGTTCTTTTTTTTTAGTAATATTATAAATTTATTCCGTAAAAGTGATTTTCAAAAAATCAATGGAATGTGATCGATCTCAAAGTATGACCGAAACTTATTTTACGGTTCTAATTAATTCGGACGATCCACATTCTCCCACAAACTATGCCTTTATAGTTTCTCTGAAAACAGTTATTGCTAACGAATCATCTTCAAGCTTTGGGAATATTTTTATGCACGGGAAGACTACAAAATTTACAAACGGCATTGCTTCGGGTGTGACAAAATAGCCTCCAAAGATCCATTTTCCGTACCGCAGAATGACTAATACTACTACTACCGTTATCAATAATATTGGTGGACTGCTGTCGACGCCTCAACAAGGCACAGTAAACTAAATCCACATCTGCCCCGGATCTGTGTAAGAGGAACGCCACCTTATGATCACCTGTGTGCAGGATCAAAGATAAATACTTCCTGTAACATCCTCTAACTGTCCCCGTCAACCCTTTTCATATCGTCACTGGACCTATGAAGAAAGTGTAATGATGTTGGTGCCGGTTTCTTTACTGAAAAACCTGTTCGATGAATAATATTTTAGTGGGTATGATCTGTGCAGCCGGACCCTCTTCTCTCGTTCTACAAGCTTGTACTGGTCTAGTGTGACATGTGCAGTGAACCCAATAGTTATCAGAATGCAGGATTTGTATGGAATTACTTTTTCTTCGATGAGCGGCTAAAGAGTTAATAGGCCTTACCTTCCCTGGATCCGTTGGAGTGTCAGTAGGTGACCTTCTTCCTGACACAATTCAGTGAATCAGACTGTATGCACAATAAGGCGGCAAGGTGACAGAATCTTTAGCACGCCTGGCAAAATGCTTAACGGCATTCTGTCCGTCTTGAAGTTCTGAGTTCAAATTCCGCCGAGGTCAGCTTTGCCTTTCATCCTTACGGGGTCGATGAAATAAGTATCAGTTAAGTACTGGGATCGATGTAATCAACTAGTCCCACGCCTCATATTTCAGGCCTTGTGCCTATAGCAGAAAGGATTATTATTATTATTGTTATTGCACAATCGAGTGCAGCTGTGTCCCTTGTTGTGCTGTGTTGTCCTTTTTTTCGGGGTGGGGTGGTTGTATTGACTGTCTTGTACCTAATATGTTTACATAGCATAGTAGTGCTACTACGTATACCAGCAGAAAGACCGCCCGGAGGGCAGTTTTCTGTTATTCAAACCTAGAGAGAGAGAGAGAGAGTGTGTGTGTGTGTGTGTGTGTGTGTGTGTGTGTGTGTGTGTGTGTGTGTGTGTGTGTGTGTGTGTGTGTGTGTGTGTGTGTGTGTGTGTGTGTGCGTGCGTGCGTGCGTGCGTGCGTGCGTGCGTGCGTGCGTGTGTGTGTGTGTGTGTGTGTGTGTGTGTGTGTGTGTGTGTGTGTGTTTATATTAGAGAGACAGTGTGGGGGCGAGAGGTGGAGAGCATTGCAAAAAATGAATGAAATAAATATGAAATGAAAAATCGTATAAATAAAAGCTCGTTAAAAACTATCTTGTACCGAATATCTAAGTTTGTGAACTTGAAATTCAATAATAAAAGGAAGTTCAGAAAATAAATTTTCCTGAAAACTTCAATTTATAAAAAAAATTCACTTGCTTAGTAAATATTTCTTGCAATAATTTATCGTAATTGTAATATATCTGTAATTTAAACAAGCTTCAAGGTTTAGCGTGCAAGAAATAGCAGCGATCACATAGTTATTACTGTAAGGCTTATAGCATTCCAAACAGCCATACCAACAAAATCACTTAATTTTTTTATTTTTAATTATACCAGTATATTAAAAAAATTTTCATTTTATCAAAAATAAGCCTCAAAGTTATTCAGCTGTTTTGTCTAATAGCCTTCATTCATTCATTCATTCAGTAAATAATGTTTTTACATTACGTGTATAGAATAAACTATGAGTTTTCAAATAGCGAATTAAAACTTGAAATGGAAACATTAATGAATATATATTGAATTATCATTAATGAAAATAGAGGCGGGAGAGAGTGAGGGACTGTTGCAAAACAGGGAATTCGCCTGCAACGAATTAATATTATTTATTAAATCTACTCCGTAGTGAATGCAACGAATATTTAAATTTGTGAAAAATTTGTAGTTCAAATATTCAATAACCTTCAGAAATCGAAATTATAGGAAATTGATTGGAACATGAATTTATAAAAAAATTCCAAACGGTGAAGCCTTTAATAATTGCTTTCTTTTGGTAACTGTCACATACCTAATTAATAAGAAGCTTTCTCCAGTATAACATAGATATAATTGTGTGTATATCTAAATCGCGGTGTGTGGGGTTATAAACATATGTATTTTTGTTGTTATTGTTATTACTGTTGTTGCTGCTGTTATTCCTGCTGTTGTTAAACTTTAGGCCAACCGTGATTAAGCAGATTTACCAAAATCATTCGAATCACTTCTTTTTTTTTTCGATCTGTCATACCCCGCATACCAAACATTACATTATCATACGTGCCTTCCTTTTTTTTTTAAAGACAACAGTGTGATATTTTTGTTTATGCTAATAGTGGTGGTGTGGGCGGCGACTGCGTTAGCGTCATTATTGTGTTGTTATCGTAATGATTGACGTCGACTCATCATCATCGGCAATACATTTTATCAATTTTCTCTTGACTTTGTCCTTTCATTCACTGTTGGCGCGAATTGTACGATATAGCCAAAATATAAAGAAAATCCTTTGTGAGAAATGTCAACTGCCTGAAATAATGGTGTAAAACTCATGTATCGGTGCTTAGAGTGGTTAAATTTTAAATAACATGTAACCCATTTGTTTTATCAAAATATTTTGCTATGCCTGTTGGTAAACATGTTACAACGTGTATATTCACTGCCTTTTCATTGGCTTTCAATCATAGCATTAACCGTTTATTAAATGCCTTATTCTTCAAACAAAACCATCTCAGTTCTTGTAATCTTTTATTTCATTTCTTTATTTAATTTCATAAACATACATGTTTATTTAGCTGTTCATTATATTATATAATTTTTTTTCCTACGTTCGTTGATTTATTTCTTGAATTGCGTATTTAGGGTATTTAGATTTTAAGTGAAAAATTTGCCGTACGACAACCTAATCACATTCCGTCCGCTTGAACTAATTTTTTCTTTAACTTTAGTCGGCGTATTAGTAGTGGAGCATAACAGATCAGATCGATCTGTGCAACCATCCAAGAAATACAGATGATTTCCTTCTAGCTACTTTGTGCTACACACACATCTCTGAATATCGTATTATTCTGAGAAGGAAAAGATGATTGTGAAAGAGAAAAAAAGGAGGAGGGAGTAACAGCAGAGGTTTTTAAAAGGCTACTCAGTCTATTCAAGTGTTGATGTGTTCAGAAACACATCTGCTTAGGCCTGATACGCAAAGCTATATCTTTATTTTCTCCTTAACGTAAAGTGTGTGCGTGTGTTTATGCATTTATATATGTGCATATATATAGATATATCTATATACAGATAGACATTACACACACACGCACACACGCACATATATATATAATTCTTTTACCAGTTGGACTGCAACTAAACTGGGGCACCATCTTTAAAGTTTTTAGCGGAACATATCGACATTTGTACTCCAAACTGAATTCATTGTTTTCTATTTCTCGCTCCGCTTTCTTATGGAACAGAAGCACAGTATAAACAATAGTGCCATTGTGAATGTAAACACAGACCCTCACACACGCGCGCACGCACACACACATACACACACACACATCTCCTTATTTCTCATCGTATATGTATGTGCATTTGTGCGTGTGTATGTATTTATTAATTTTAATCATATCAAACACTGATAGTCTACTCTGAGTTTCAAAATGGACCTATCTAGGTCGGCTTGAGGCAAAACTCAGAGCAAACTGTCGACTTCTGATATAAATAACTTTAATAAATGTATCTCTCCACTCCTAATTTTCCAAAATTTTTTGTGCGAACTCAGAAGGGAAACAAAAATCTAGCGGTGATTGTTAGCGACTCTAAATGACTAAGTTAAGCACGTTTCTTAAATGAATTATTATCGTGCTACAAGAAGGCATATTGATTTTCATTTCGAAAGTGAGGCAGCTATGAATTCATGTTTCTGCCTCAATAAGTGTCATCAGCCTAACATTGTCATTTATTGACTTCGAAACCAGATTAAGGCATTTCCATGTACGAAAAGTGAGTCAAAAACATTCATGCTTAATATGTGTGCGTGTATATATGTGATATACCCATATACACTTATATATACATACATGTGTGTATGTGTGTGTGCATGTATGTGCATGCATGTATGTGCATGCATGTATGTGCATGCATGTATGTGCATGCATGTATGTATGTATGTCATTATTCAGTTTTATTTCACGATTTCATGCTAATAGAGAAAGAGCCGGTTTCTAACCTAGAACCAAGGCTCCTTCATTGGAATTTCAACATCAACAGGGTATTTTTGCATGTATGTATGTATGTATGTATGTATGTATGTACGTACGTACGTACGTGTGTAAGTATGTAAGTATGTATGTATGTATGTATGTAAGTATGTATGTATGTATGTATGTATGTATGTATGTATGTATGAATGAATGTAATATGGAAAGCCGCATGGCTTAGTGGTTAGGATGTTACGCTCATGTTCATAAGATTTCGATTCCCGGGCTGGGCGATGTGTTGTGTTCATAAGCAAAACATTCCACTTCACGTTACTCCAGTTCACTCAGCTGGTGAAAGATGAATAATGCTGGCGCGTCCCGTCCATCTCTATTTTATTTCTATTTCGGCTGACCATGCAGAACCACCCTCGTTTGTTTGTCATAGTCATAATATAAGATAGCAACTTCTAATGCACACTGTGAGTTATTGATTTGCGTGATAAAATGTAATCCTTATTCTGAATGATCAGTGCAATTTTAAATACTTCAAATGCATTATTAATTCGCTTGTTACTAAATATTCCTCCATTTAACTTACGCTTGAAACGAAGAAACTTTATTCTTACGTGGAGTACAACCTATAAACCTAAATAATGATAATACTGCTGGTCTACTACATGAACTGAAATCTAATTTTTAGATGTCAATAGCTTATTGTTTTGGCTTCATATGGTTGAAAGACAAAGTTGAAACTTGTATGATTTGATCTCGGGATTTTTTGTCAGCGTGCATCAAATTGTAAGAAGTGCCACGGAAACCAAAATGAAACACTGTGAGAGGATAAAGAATGCCTATGTGATCGATTTAAGTAAATACCTCACAGAAGTAGTCGCCAAATTCCTCTCCAGTATTAACTCACCGTCTTAAAAAGGAAGGACAGTCCATTAACCCGTATATACCCATGGTTGCGTTTTCGCAACGCAAAACCTGCTCCTACTTGTTTGGATATGAACTCGCATATATGGGTTAAATAACATATTTGTAGACCTGTTATGCCTGAAAAATGGTGAGGTGATCAAAGCTAGAAGGCCTCTTGTTATACATCTGCTCAATAAAGGTGGCCTGAAATAATCGAAAAGTTCTAGCAAGTCAGTATGCAAAAGTGATTTCAACACATTTTTGTGACCTAGTCATGGAGAAATGGCAATAACTCTTCATTTATTGCACATCTTTCATGACTGAGAGGGGCAGTCAACGAATTAAGCTTACTTCATGGGTTGTTGTCGAGCAGGAGACCTTGTCGAATTCTTGTAACAAAATGGAACTCATATAAAGAACCTCCTGTTTGTCAGACAACCATTAATACTCATAAAATCTGGATAAAAATACACATTTTCATTTTCCCCAACTCATACTTTTGTGTCTGGTAAAATAAATGATAATACTTAGCCTGATCCGTCGAACCAGCGATGAATTATTTATGCAACTACTCGACCTGTTAGAAAAAGCAGCCAAATTCCTTCCAAACCATACTCTCAAAAGAAAGGGTATATGGTGGTGGCGATAGTAACGTTTTGATCCTAAGTTTCTTCCATTAGGATGGAATTGTGTCTAACAGCAGCACCACTACCATATTTATCGCCATATTCATCAATATCGCAAACTAACAAACTACGGCAACGATATGTCAATAATCACATCCTACTGTCTCAAAAACACTGGTTTCTATACGGTAAGAAAAACAATGATGGCCATAATTCTTATCATAGGTCTACTGGGTCTGAGTTGATTTAGGACTAAACTTACAATAATTGTAGCAACTTGCTATAAATAGTAGCCAAATCATGATAGTCTGCTCGTTTCCAATTGACCTAAAGCGAAGCAACAACGTCATTGTGTGCAAGAGATTATTCAATAGAAATGCAGGATTATTTAATACATCTATAGATTCATGCTGTTTAAATAAATCTATTACGGTCATATTATTAAATCAATAAATACGAGGGTGGGCTGAATACTTCATAGGCTGGCTATGAAGGAGTGGTGCTAGAGCAGTGAAATCTTGCATGCATTAATTTCAACTCGTCTCATTAATATTTGCATTGTTTCCTTCCTGGTAAACTGACGCCGCAATGTGTGTGAACCGCAAGGGGGACAATGTTGAAAAATAAACCCCATTTAGTTACATTCCATGAGAGTATCTTGGTCAGTCTATGAACTTTTCAACCAACCCCCGTGTACAACCGTATATATTAAGCCTACAATGTATATGTCTGGGCAAGGGACCAGTAAATTTATACATATATTTACATTTCGTACATTTTTATAGTAAAAGTATTTACTACACCTCTATGCAGTCGCTGGTACATAGAGTAAAATAATGTGTCAATAAAATGCACATAATGCCTTAAGTC